>NC_056736.1:435427996-435637996 GCF_019279795.1 Protopterus annectens | reverse complement strand
AACTAACAGCCAACAATGTTCAGAGCTAGTCCACAATGATACTGCTCAGTCTTTCGTAAAGGAAAGAACTAATATCCTAACTGACAACTATAGTGCACCTTTTACTCTAGCCCCAGTTATTGCTGTTCCACAAATTCCCTAGCGACAGCTACTCCTTTAATTACTATGGAAAATGTCCTGTCAGCACTCTCAAAGAACACCTCATTTATGGGCCCAGATAACATACCAGGTTGGCTGATTATCAGTGCCAAATATGTTCTATCTGATTTCTTACTTAAACTCTTTAATCCAAGCCCTATCCGCTGATTACTTAGAAAACTGCCATTGTAATGACATTGCATAAGGGTAGCCCTAAAACAGACCCTGGTAAATATAGACTCAGTTTCACTAGCCTCATATTTAAAGCTACAGAATGTACTTTCTCAGACTTCAGTTAAACTGGACAATAAAAATCTGTTAACCGTGGACATTAATTGACTTGGCTTTATCAAAGAATGGCCTTGCATCTTTAACATGATTACATTCTTTGAAAAAAAACTAATCAAATGAATGGATACTGGTCACATACTACATACTGCATATCGAGACCTGGTCAGGCCTTTGACCCTATTTCCCATCCAGGCATTATTGACAAACTTGTACTTCTGACTATAAATGCTTATGTATGGCAGATAGCTAACTGGTTGTCTGTCAGAACCCATGTGTTTAGAATTATAGGTGCCACTTCTGGAAGTAAAATATTTACCAGTGGTATTTCACAGGGCTTAGTGCTGGGCCTCTCCTATTTTTCATCTGTTTCTCAGACCTTCAGGCCAGCATTCCTGGTCAATGATTATCTACATTTGCAGAGGATTGTAAATTAGGAGTTGTTGTTCAATCTTCCACTGCTTCAGAATTGCTCCAGTACTGGTTAGACCATGTTAACTACTGGTACAAGGATAATGGTCTCAAATTAAATGTGAAACAAATGTAGTATAGCTTATTTTGGTAAACCAAACTTTTTTCCCATCGTATATAGGTTCATAGGTTCATATACGTTTACTAGGCTAATGACCACAAGGGCCTTTTTAAGCCTAGCAATGCATCCCAAATCTCTGACAAGTTCTGATACCTTTGATAACTGTAAGCAGGGGCTTGAGAGATGAAACATTTATAAACAAGGGCCTGGGAGATGAACCACTTACAGGCTGCTTGTGTCCATTAGAGACATGGGTGCCAAACCAGGGATGAATTTCCTGCTCCCCATCCAGTTGTCAAAGTTGCACTTGATTTGGTTTAGGGAGGAGCTCTGCTTCACATAGATGGTGCGCTTTTTTCAGAAATGGGGTAGTCTCTGGGATACATACCTGTCTCTACAACAGGTCGTATTTATATCACAGGCAAGGTTTAAGTCTTTACAATGGGT
The DNA here is from genome assembly GCF_019279795.1 of Protopterus annectens. Lineage (NCBI taxonomy): Eukaryota > Metazoa > Chordata > Ceratodontiformes > Protopteridae > Protopterus > Protopterus annectens. Next base: position 435,636,591 of record NC_056736.1, on the reverse strand, counting down.
AGTTCTGGTGGTGTTTATTTTGCGAATATGAAGGAAGCCCGGCAGAGTGGGGTCTGATAATGTCCTGTATGCCAGACATAGATCTCCCCTCAAAAGCCTGTAGGAGACAGAATACAGGGATAGGGCCTTGAGGTGGTCTGCATAGGACATTTTGCTTACACCATGTATTCTTTTAGTCAAGAACCTCTGTGGACATTCCAATTGTTGGATATGCCTGGTTAGGTACATACCAAAGAGGGCATTGTAGTCAATGATAGGTCTGATGAATGCAAAATACAGTGGAACAATGACTTCCTTGGACTTAGATGCCATACCTTTGTTTATAAGTTGTGCAACATGGAATGATTTCTTCACTACTTTAGCCAAGTGATGGTCAAAGGCTAGATTACTGTCTATGTGTCCCCCCAAGTCCCTGACTACAGGGTCAACTCTAAGGGATGTGTTATCAATATGATAGTTACCAGTGATAGATGACTTCCCAAAGGATACTACTATACATTACTTATATTAAGTTTTAGTCCATGGTAACACACTCCTCCAATCAGGCACTGTTGTAAAAGATCTTGGGACTCTTGGTGATAATTCCTTATCTTTAGATTATCATGTCACCACAGTGGTTAGAAAGTCATTCTTTCTGGCTCAAATCATTTCCAAAGTCATGTACCCTAGAGCAAAAGAAGTCCTTATTTCCCTTTACTTATTTCTCATCAGGCCCATTATTCCCTTTGATATGTATTTGCCTAATCATATAAGTCAACTTGAGATACATCGGAGGTTTCTAACTGAAAAGCTTATTGGCTTCACAATTCTTAGTTATGAGGAAAGACTGGCAACCACCTTTCTATATTAATTTTCTTATAGACTCTTCCATGGGGATCTGTGTCGATTATCACATATCCACTATTGTATTTATTTATGTATTGATTGCTTGATTGATTGACATTTGTTGACCAGGAAAGTCCATGAGGTCAGAAACCCATTTTCAGTGGAGGCCTGGGTAGAAAAGCTCCAAAGATAGTACAGATTTACAAAGTGATACTTTACAATAATAGAAAAATGAAAAAAATTATACAATCTTAGTAATTAATAAGAAGCAAAATAAGGCATTTAAACAATCATATTTGGTGTTGGTATTGTATATACAAAAATTTGATAGCATATTGTATGCTATAGGAACAACAGTTTATAGCAATCAATTCTTTTCCGGATTCTGGTAGAAGACAGGATAAAAGTTAAGCTACTAATTGTAAAGAATAAGACAGTGAAGGAGATTCAGATTAGATTCTGTAGAGTAAAGGAAGACCTTTTTCATCACCCTGCTTATAGCTCAAAGTATGACATCCAGGTTCAGGAATTTAATCATTCCACTGCTCTTGACTCTCAGTAGACTGATCATTGAATATAATACTCATTTCCGTATGTACCTATTGAAATACTTGGCACAACTGAAATGACCGCAATGCTGCTTCATTAAAAAAATCAAGGGATGAAATCATAAAAAAATGCAGACCATAGCAAAGCTTTGACCCATTTCTCAGTATTGCACAAGCTCTACTAAGATGTAACCTGTGCCTCATGCATAGAGCCTCACCAGTCTCTATCCTGTCAGCCCTATTGCACATTCACAAGTCCAGCGGTAGCATAAAAACCCAATCAAGGAATTTCAATTTTTTTTCAACATAACAGGACATGTTGGAGGGACAGATATGTATCACAGAGACTACTGCTCCTATTGAACCTTCTTCCACTATGCATAAAGTAAAGTACTTCTCTTGCTCTATTCAAATGAAACTTTAATGACTGGATAGGAAAACATAAATTCACCCATGGCTCTTACAGAAAGTGGCAACAAGTAATTTTCAAACATATCCTTGTTCTTCTCCTGTGGGTTATTCATACTTAAGATATAAGGGCTAAGAACTACAAACGGAAAGTATGGCTAGGTTTTTAATAATCCTTGGAGCTCAATAGCCTAGAAAATACTTATGAACCTATGAACCCATGAAAAGTTCAACCCTATTTGACTTTGTATTATTTCAAAGGACAAAAGTTTCTTCAAATACAGGTAAAATAAACCAAATCTTCATCAGCAAATAAATAAGACCTGTTAGTATGATAGATTAATATCCCAATGTTTTCCACATCTCTGAAACAAACTTTCACTACTGCATGTCAGTAAGGGTAGTACCCTTGTCACCTTCAAGATGAACTTAGGCAAACGGTTGTTTTTGTGTTGCTCTCCTTGAGGCAGAAGGAAGCATATAAATATGGATTGTTGGCTAGGCTTGGAATTGTCGGCAAACTTACTGATTACTACTTACCTATGAACCTAAAGATAAATAGGTTACAGGAATTTTATGTATGGACACATGAGATATAGATGAGACATTGACTACATAGAGCCTTCATCCTTTGTTGTGCTAAACATACATTCAATAGTTCAGCAGTTGCTTTGAAACAAATATGTCCTGCCCAACATGTATGTTCTCCTGGCACATTGCACTTAATGCACAAGTGCTGCTAACAGGAAACAACAATGACATGGTTTACATATCCATGGCATTTTGTCCTACGTTATGCAAACACTTCCTCACTGTGTCATGCAGCATACTGCTAATGCAGTCTGTACTGGTGCTGCTATTACCAAATGGGATCAGTGGAACATATAGCTTGAACCATGTTTATGTGTAGTATAGCCCATGTAATACATATCTTTTTAGGCCGCTTTTGCGGGTTGTATTTTCTTTTATGTGTCTGCATGCATAAGAACAAAATACTTGTGTTTTGCTGTATATGCACTGTCACAGGCCACAAGAGTAGCTCCTGCAGAAGTGCTATGTCCTAGTAATATATTATCCACTCTATAATGCCGCTATCTTTGCAAAGGGCTCATTGTACTGTCTGCAGCATTTTGCAGGTGATGCTATCTTGTTGGTGTGCTGTGCAGTATGTCAATGTGTGTGTGTGTGTGTGTGTGTGTGTGTGTGTGTGTGTGTGTGTGTGTGTGTGTGTGTGTGTGTGTGTGTGTGTGTGTCTGTGTGTATGAGTGTGTCCATGACAATTGTTGGTGTTACTTGTCAGGGCTGGGGCTGACGTATTACACCATATAAACACAGGGTTTGAGGGCCAAGCTAATTAGATGGGTGTAGCTGCATAGGATGTTAAGAGAAAAGTACATCCGCATACAGGGTCATATAGCTATGTGTAGGACATACTGTTCTCACTGGCCAATACATTTCATACTGTAGGTGTTCGCAGAGCTCTCAAACAATTGGCTTTTATGCACTTCTGTCCTAACAAAGATAAGTATGTTAAACTGACTTTTTTTTACTTTTGTTAGATATTTAAGAGTACTGCTACTGTATTTACAAATTATTTATTGTATTTTTCTGCCCTTTATCATTATAATGGGCCCTGATTTTCGCTGGAATTAGTGCTGGTTTCTCTGCATTGTAGCCATTTTAAAAGGGCAGGTTTCTAACTAGTTTGCATGATTCTCCTGTTTGAATTCACTTTGGGCTAACTGTAGTGTGATTTTACATTAAGAAGGCCTTGGACTGCTTTTCTAGTGGGAGTAAAAAGTTACCTGGTCAGAGGTCTGTCTAAGCTGGGGATCACACAAGAAAGTTTTAAATGAGACTGCTGAATTGGTTAGAGAAGTATTTGCTTTATTTAATCTGTTTTCTCGGAATCTATTAATGTGGCTCATTTGTGCAGTGCTGCTCACCTCACAGAGGTGGTTAGCAGTGCCCAGTTTATATGCAGGGACACAGAATTGAAATTTTCCATATAAAACTAACCCTGAAATTTCCACAGTACATAGTTGCACAAAGAGCAACTAGTTGTGTACTGTGGACCCTCCCCTATGACTTGGGTCCTAAATAGCCCTGATTACATTCTATACTCTTACAGTGACCAAGCTAGCCAGCTCTACACCTCTCTTGTACCTTCCCCTTGTAGGACAAGAAATAAGGATCCATAGTCATGGACATGCACATTCCTGCTACCTCAGCAGCCAGCCAGGTGGATGTGTGTATCCTGAGGCAATACAGCAATCATGATTACTGACAACCACTTAATTTTTAAACAAACTCATATGGTGAGTAAGAGATGTAGTTACATAATGTCATTGGAGGCTAGGCTCTCACATAGAAGCACTTATAATAACAAACAGGCTGTCAGTAACATACACACACACACACACACACACACACACACACACACACACACACACACACACACACACACACACACACACACACACACACACACACTCACACACACAAACACACACACACACACACACACACACTACAACTACTTAACATAGTACGGACCACACTTATAGACCCGCATATGCTGAGGCTCTTAAATGTAATCTCCCTAAACAAGTAAGAAATACCAAACATTGTGTGAACAAAATGTATCCTCAGCAACCACAAGCTCTTTCAGCAAAACCAGTATCTAACACAACACATACAACCACATCCTACTGTGTCTCAGCTTTTAAGCATAAAGGGCACACCACCATACAGCCAAATATTATGGTTACATACACAGATATCCCACTAGCCAGGATAAATAAGGAAAGAGTCATGATCAGCTGTCTGTCAGGAGCCAGCATCCATCAGGTGGGTCTATATTAGATCACTGACCGCTGAAAGAAGCGAACGGTGATTAATTGACCCTATGTAAGTGAAAGCTTACAATCTCGAACTGTCAGAAAAGCAATTTTTTTCCTAGGGAAAAAAATCGCTGCTCCAAAACACATACACACAACACAAGCACACCAAACAAACAGCAATCCACACACATACAACTAAAATCTTACAACTAACCCTACACTAAACTATACACACACCACTAACTATCCACTTACCTTAACCCAAACCCTAACCGTAAGGTCCATCACTATCGCACACTCACCTCACCCGCTCCCTAACCCTAACTCACCTAACCTGCCCTAACCCTCACATCCACACAATCGCACACATACCTAACCCGTGCCCTAACCCTAACTCACCTAACCCACCCTAACCCTTACATCCACACAATCACACACTTACCTGATCCCGACCTGTAACTTTCCACTACAGCGCTGAAAATACCAAAGCAACAGAAACAGACAACCAAATTCTTTCCCTAGGAAAGAATTTGAGTTTCTGTTTCTTTGATATTTTCAGCTTTCACTCCGTAGGGTTTGATATTAGAACATTCGAAGGTTTTAAACCTCGATGTTCTAATATAGACCCCATCAGATAACACATGCACTGAGGTTGTTGAACCACAAGTACCAGTATGACTCAGTCATAGTTCATGTGTGCATAAACAACCTGAGACATGTCTCCCTGGACTACATGAGGAGAGACATGACTCTCAGACTATGTGTCCCAGACCTGTATGAGCCTAGCACTGCAACATTTTATCTTCTCCTAGGATGATGCCACAATATGAACAAAAAATAATTGACTTTAATAATTGGCTTAGATTATGGTGTCATTTGAAGGTGGTACAATATTTTTCATCCTGGGAGGATATGGTCAACGGACCATGCTGCTTTACCAGGGGATGGTCTGCAATTGTCCTGGCTGAGATTTTGCACATCAGCTAAAACCTTGTCCACTCCCATACTGCCTTTTACAGGCATTGCCAACTTGATAAACCTACTGACATAACACAACCAGCACAGAAAAATCTGAAGATATTGCTGTTCAATGGCAGGAGTCTAAACAAGAAACTTCACTCCCTGCAAGCTCTCCTCATCCTGGAAAAAAGTGTCTGTGCAGTTACTGAGACATGGTTTAAAGCCATCAAAAGCACACAAACAGTACAGGGCTACAATGCTTTCTGCACATGTAGACCAACTACTGCACAGGAAGGGACAAAAGGTAGAGATGTCTCTACATCAAAAAAAAATGCACCTCAAGACAGGTCTGTGAGTATGATGCACTTGAGGTTCTCCACATCAGAATCATCTTAGAAAAGTTCCATGCTATATCCTTACAAGATACATGTCCCTCTCTATGACCCAGGAAAATCATAATACATACTTAATTGTACTAGAAATGATACCCATTCAACCTAACACCATACTTATGGGTGACTTTAACTACCCCAGTAAAAACTGTGAATCATACACAACCACTAACATGCAAGTCCAAAGACTCCTGGACTTTGTAAATGCAAACACCTTAGACCATTTAGTTTGTACACCCACTAGTGGCACAAATATCCTTGACCTGGTTCTCACAAACATGACAGAACCCTGCACCCTCCCTTGTATGTCCACATAGTCAGGTCAGATCATAAAGCTGTCTCCTTTGACATTAAGGTAAAACCAGGAAACCAGGGACACCAGCTACTAAGTGACATCCTGGCAAAATTTCAAGCCCCCCGCCAACCCTGAGAACACCACTGCTTATGCAAAATAATTCACAGAAACCCTATATAGTCATACTGGCAGCTTTATAGAGACAGCTGTACCTACTTGGATTAAGCACGGGATCAACTCAAAACACAACCCACCCTGGTGGAATCCCTACACTAGTATTTTAAATAAAAAGGAGGAAATTCTTATTAATTTAGGAAGTGCAATGACCAGTAAGGAAAAAAAATTCTTTATCAACCTAAACAAACAACTCTGGGAGATAATAAAGTCCTCCAATGCCAAACCTGAGGTAAAATTAATCTCCCAGCACATGGACAATCACAAAGCTTTCTTCACCTATGACTGTAACCTCAAAAGCAATACACAGCAATGCACAAATTGTAAATGGGGCTTCATATACAGAGCTGGAAGATATATCAAACCTCTTAGCCAACAAATTTAGCTCCAAATTTACCTCCCTTTCCCCTCCAGATGCCCCTCAGGAAATGCCCATGTCGATAACTCCCCCAGCTATCACTTAAGATCAGGTGTTCTAGGTGCTGTCCAAGGCCAAGTGCACTGCATTGATGCATGCTGGACTGATAATAACCCATAATGCCTCCTTAATAGCATGAAGCATGAACTATCAGGACCACTAGAAGTAATATTTAACCAGAGTCTCCAAACAAGCTTTGTACCAAATGAATGGAGGACTGCAACAGTTATCTTGCTGCACAAGGGTGGGCCATCCATGGACCCAGGGAATTATCGACTCAGAAGACTGACTAGCCTGATAAGCAAAGTTATGGAGATAATAATTATGGATATCTTAAATGACAACATAGGTAACCTACAGACATTTGACCCAAATCAGCTTAGGTTTGTCAAGGGCAGGTCTTGCCTAATGAACCTGGTGGACTTCTTTGAGAAAGTCGCCAAAACAATGGATGAGGGCAAAATGTTTCATACTGTCTACCTCAACCTGGCCAAAGCATTTGACCGAATACCACACTCAGGCATTGTAGAAAATCTTACTAAACTAGGTATAAACTCTACATCGCCCAATGGATTGCCAGCTGTCATGCAGACAGGGGTCCCAGGAAATTAGAATAGGACAGCCTTCCGCCACAAAAAAGCCATTTACTAGTGCGGTGCCTTTGGGCTCAGTACTGGAGCCACTCCTGTTTGGCATCTTATATTTGAGGTCAGGGCTAATGTTAAGGGCCTCTGACTGACCATATTTTTGGATGGTTGCACTCTTGGTGCAGTCACTAAATCCTCCCAAGACAGAAATATCCTCCAAGGAGACCTGACACAGACTAATAACTGGTGCCAGAGTCATGGTCTAAAACTCAGTGCCAAAAAATACATCATGGTTTCATGTGGAATGATGGCCACCCAGCAAACTATGACACTAGCAATACACCCCCAAAGAGTAGACTCTGTAGGCCGGATTTGGGAATGCATGTAGCCAGTGATTTGGCATTTAACCGTCATGTGTCTATTGTAGTGAGGATATAATTCTATGCTGCGCAACTTATAAGCAGGGGTATGAAATCTAGATCAAACATGTCATCATTCCATTGTACTCTGCTCTTATAAGAACAGTCATTTAATACAATGTCCCCTTTGGCATGTACCTGGTCAGACATATGCAACAAATGAAGCATCCTTAGAGATTTCTCACTGAAAGAATACATGGCGTGGAAAACAATCCTATATAGGATAGACTCTATTAGGATAAGAACTAAATCTGCTCCTTGGCTCTCTAAAGAATCTAAGCAAAAAATCCATCTCAGAAATAAAATCTGGAACAAATCTCGCTTAACTAAAAACTCTCCTGATCACCAACACTACAAACAACTGAGAAATGAGACTAAAAAAGCAATATTGACTGATAAAAAAAGCTATTACCTACAATCTCAGCAAACACACCAGAATAACCCACAAAAGTTCTGGGCAAACATTAATCAGTTACTTCAGCCCGGTCAATCTATCACACCCAACCCACAAGGCACAGACAAAGAGAACCCCAAGCAAATTGCTAATGACTTTAATTCCTTTTTGACCAAAGCAATTCAAACTCTTGCCAGTCACCTCTCTAGTCAAAACGCAACTATATCTAATTCTAACTCAAACCCACCACCCCTATTTCTTTTCCAACCTGTCCCAACAGCTTATATTCTCTCCTTCATCCAAAAACTCAAACCATGTACTCCCTCTGCTGACTTACTACCCGCAGAATACTTACAATTAGCAGCCAAATCCATAGCCTACCCTATCTCCATACTAATCAATAGAACCATCACTGAGGGATATGTCCCTAAACTTTGGAAAGTCTCCCATATTATTCCCTTCATAAGGGTGGTAATTCTACTGAACTCTCCAACTATCACCCCATAGTCCTACTCTCTCCCTTATCTAAGATTATGGAAAGGTGCATCCACAAGCAACTGCTTGACCACCTTCTCCAAAATAACTTGCTCTCTAATACCCAACATGGTTTCAGACCTTGCCACAGTACCACCACTGACCTCCTTTCCTTTACAGACAACATCAACAACAAACGTAACCTTAACACCCTTTCCTCTGCACTTTTTTTAGACCTGTCCAAGGCTTTTGACATGGTCAATCATCAAATACTCATACATATTTTTCAATCTCTGTCACTTGACATTCTACCTATTAAATGATTTGAGTCCTACTTAAATAACAGACATCAAGCTGTACTCTGGAACTCCACTTAATCTACCCATCTACCTGTTAACATTGGTGTCCCTCAAGGGTCCATACTGGGTCCTCTCCTGTTTTATTTATTCATCAATGACCTCCACCAAGCAGTTCCCCAAGCTACATGCATACAATATTCAGATGATTCCACACTTAATTGCTCAGCCACCACATCTATATCAGAACTTCACTCTCTGACACAACACATATTTAACTCTGTTGAACAATGGTTTACACAATGCTGTCTCCTACCTAACCCAAAAAACCTAAACTCCTCCTTTTCACACCTACCAGTAAATCCCCCCAAATAGACTTTACAATAATATCTAAAAAATGGCACACCTATATCACAAGATCTTACTACCAAACTGCTAGGCATCACCATTGACAACAACCTTAACTTCGACACCCATATCAGCAACACCTTGAAAACTATTAATAAAAAATAGGCTCTCTTTACAGAATCAAACCCTACCTCACTCCAGCAACTAGAATAACTATTGCCCACTCCCACCTAATCTCTTCCCTTCTCTATGCCTCACCCATATTTACTAACCTGTCAAAAAATAATCTTATGAAATTAGAAAACTCCTACAATAGCATAGCCAGGTTTGCTACAGGTAACCCTTTCAGAACCCACCACTGTATTAATCTAAAGCAACTAGGCTGGCTTGAACTTCAGCAGCAGCTGAAAATTAATCAACTAGCCATCACCCATAATATACTGTATCAACCTGCCAAAACACCTATTCTATCTACTCTTATTTACCCTTACCATAACCTGAAGTCTCTAAGATCCGCACACAAACTTCTTGTAAATATTGACAAAGCAAACAACAAGGCTGGAGACTGCCTCTTCTCTAATACTGTTGGAAAAAACTGGAACCTACTTCCCTCTGAACTATCTACAATTCCCTCCATAACTCTTTTTAAAAAGAATCTTAAGCTCTTCCTCAAAATACAGTGGTTGTGCCCCTGTACTAATCCTGACTGACTATCTAGCTCTTGATACATGACTCAATCCTTACCTTCAGAACCCTGCATTTACTTCAACTTAACATCTAATGATCTATTTCTCCATCATAGTATTAATTACTACTATTACTACTATATAAAAAAAAAAAAATATATATATATATATATATATTGCACGTTTTACTACTAGATGTATTACATAACTGCTACCTCTTCTTACTTTCCTTTATCTGCACTTACTGTACATTATGCTATTATTCTTTCTGAATGTCTACTTGTAACAGTATTGTACTAATCAAGTATAATATACTGCATGTTTATACTTTATTAATATGTGACCAGTTATATTTTTTTTCTTTATCGTTTTTTTCTCTTTTACTGTAAATGTATTTGCATTTTAAACATGTATTTATTTGATGTGAATTTATTTTAACTGTTTGGAGCTTATCTCCCAGGGCATCTACTTAAAATGGACATATATCCAGCTAGACTAGTCCGGTCAACAAATGTAAAACAAAATAAAAATAAATAAATATAGACTGGCTCAAATCCTTGTCCTTATATTCATTCTCCTACAAACTGCTGACAGGTGACCTATGCATGGTTTACAAAGCATCCTCCAATCCAGCTCTAATGGACTTGTTGCACATCTGTAAAACAAAGAGCATCAGGATCACCCAATCCAGGACCTAAATCTTGAATGCAACATAAATAGGACATGCTGGAGTGACAAGTATGTGTCTCAGAGGATCCTCCCTCTCTGGAACAGGCTTTTCATCCATGTGAAGCAGAGTTCATCTCTGCATTTATTCAAGCAAAACTTGGGTCAGTGAAAGGGGAACTGCAAATATACCCTTGGTCTGGCACCTACATCTCTATCTTGTAAGTGCTCAGTCAGCCATGTTGAAGTATATATACCCCATAAAACCCTTGGAAACAAAAACCTATGAACTTTTGCTGGAAAGCACGACTAGGCTCAAAATGTCCTCTTGGGTCAATGGTCTAGTATTCTAGTATGATACTATACTATGATGATGGACACACATGTACAACATTTCTGTGTGATATGCATAAGGCTGATAAGTGATTAGATGGTTGGAATACAACATTGCTACTTTGCCAGCATCACTGTCATGTTATTTGCATAATACCTACTATGCCTTGCAGCATTCATAGATAGATTTTATGATAAAAAGCAGCACCGGTTTGCATACTGGAGTATTACAGTTGCGGTATGCAGTGATGTAAGAGTTGCCCAGTGCAATGTGAAGAGATAACTTGGAATAGTTTCGCATGAAATGTTAATTACCACAAGTGAACTATCTAGTGAATGTATATATATACATTACTGTGGAGTGTATCTGTAGTGCTTATATGTGTATGAAATTTTTGCTTTTGTGTCATACATTTTACATGTGGTTTGTAGTATTGTTAGTATACCATTTATGTATCTGTGTTTATGAAGACATCTGCAGAGTATGTAATGACTATGCTTATGTGGAGTATGCTTTTTCTGTGCATTATTTTCACTATGAAAACGGGTAGTACTACTGAGAGTATTATTTACTGTTTCCTACAGACCTGTTGCAATATGTCTCTGCCATTGTTCCTTACTTACTTACTTGTTCCTGTGATAGAGCGAGAAATAGAGCTGAAACTAAGGAGTCAGTCACAGGTTCTATTTACTGTGTCTAAAAAGGAGATGAGGGCAATGTTGGTGCTATGCACAGACCTAAAGATGTGCTTAGTGGGAGAAAGCAATTGGTATTTAACTAGATTTATGAGCTGTGTGTGGATGCACTTCTCTAATATTTTAGAGATAGGAGAAAGAATGGCAATAGTATGGAAGTTTGAGATGTCAGAGTTGTTGCTGCCTTTATGTAGAGGAATGACAAATGATTTTTTTTCCAGATATCTGGTATCCAGGATTATTGAATGGACCTGTTCAGGAGTATGCTTATAGGGTAAACTATGGAAGGGGCTGCTAGTTGGAGGTATTCTGCAGGTAGACTATCAGGACAGTGAAATTATTAGTTCCCTAGGCTTAAATACTTATAAAGGACTTACAAGGAATATCATTTTTAATCCACCCCTCCATCCCATCTTGACTAATTTTAATAGTTTACTCGAGAATGAGATAAAACAATACTTTAAGATCAAGAGATGGTACAGAGATAATTTAAGCCATGATGAGAGATGTTTACTTCAGGCTCTAAGTGAAAGAAAGGCTTTATGAATTATGAAGCCTGATCGGGGGGGGGGGGGATGTAGTTATCATGGAACAGTGGAACTACACAGGTAAAATGCTGGAAATACTCAATGAGGAAGGTAGATATTGTCAAGTTTCCCGAAATTAAATTGAGGTAGCATACAAGAAAATAGATATAATCCTGGAGGTTAACCTTTTACAAGGTATGATAGATCTAAAAACTACAATTTTTTTATGATTAAAAAAAACATCATCTTGGGAATCTTTAGAATCCCCAAGGTACACAAGAATGTGGTAGACCCCCCACTGAGACCGATTGTAGCATCGACTGGCTCTAAGACCCAGCCTTTGGCAATGTACATAGATTACAAATTGAAACCTTGTAATGGTCTTTACCATCATATTTTGATAGATTCTTAGGATTTAGTGATGGGTGCATTAGTGTTTGATGCCAGTTTAAGTTTAATCACTATTGATGTAAAATACCTTTTTTTTCAGTGATTCCTCACCAGACAGGATTGGCCTGATTTGAGGAGATATTGGCCAGCTTTGATTTCCTATCTAGGAATGAATTCAGGCTCATTTTGGAAAATATGGAACTCATCTTGAAAAATAACTTTATTTACTTCCAAGGTCAATACTACAAACAGTTAGATGGTGTGACAATGGGTGCTGCTTGTGCCCCGATATATGCTAACCTTGTATTACTATATTGAGAAATCCAATATATATTTAAGTGTGAATACTACAAATATATTTGGGCTTACTATCGTTACCTGGATGACATCTTTATTGTATGGCAGGGCTGTATTGATCTGGTGGATAATTTAATGGAATATTTACAGACCACCACTGATGTCTTGTTATTTACGCATACAGTGGATAACTCTTCCATCTCATACTTGGATGTGCATATTTCCAAAGATGTTGAGAACCATAATTTTGTATCTAGAATCCACAGGAAATACTATTTTTCCAGTTCATATTTATACTTTAACAGCAATCGTCTGTATTTCCAGAAGAAAATTATAATTAAAGGTCAAATGGTTAGGGCTGCCCGGATGACTTCAGCTAAAGAAGAACTGATTCAAGAGCTAGATTACATAAAAAATGTGTTTATTCTTAGGAAATATCCTACACCCCTCATTGAGCCCATTAAGAGAAATTGTAAAAGGATGGGGTTCAAAATATTATTCCTTGATCAATGGCTGGGTATTGAATACGAACACGACTTTACCAGGGACCTCAGTCGATATTAATAATGTGGGTTCCACAAGTGTTTCATATATGTTTTTTGTGACAAGATACAATCGGGATTCATCACAAATACAACAAATTATTACAAAAATATTGGAATATGTTTGCAGTTATGCTCAGTACTCTCAGGGTATTTCAAAATCCCTTTAAAGTTAGTTTTAGAAGAGGGGCTAATTTTAAAAATTCATTTGAAAAGGCAGCGCAACACAATAATTACAATATGAAGGCAAAAAAGGGAACTTTTAAATGTTGTAGTTGTACACAGTGTTGTATGGTTGTTAATGCTACTGAGTTATTTTTACCCAGCCTGAACAGATATATTCCAACCGATGGATACTATAATTGTGTTTCAAAGGGGGTGATATACATGGCATTCTGTGCAATCTGCTATGCATTCTATATTGGGAAAACCAAAAGATGCTTAAGGCAAAGAATATACGAACATGTATATGATATGAATAAAGGAAAGGATACTGATGCCCTGTATAGGCACATGATTGTGTGTCCTGAAGCAAAATTTAAATTTTGGATTACAGATCAGGTTAAACCCCTGGAATGGTGAGGGGACTGGGAAACAAAACTTGAGTACCAGTAACTGGTATGGCAATTGGTTTTTGATGCTTGTACAAGTTCAGGGTTGAATGACCACATTTCCATAGTCCCTACATTAAAAATGAGAGCTAATTTGTTATGATTATTTATTATATATAATTTTAAACTAGGCATGTATATATGTGTGTATATATATATATATATATATATATATATATATATATATATATAGATATATATATATATATATCTATATATATATATATATATATATATATATATAGTTGCTTATTAGGATAGATACATTAGTGGTGTTTTAACATTCACTAAGCAATTTCTAAGCTATCATTTTAAAAGTTGTATTAAGTCATTAACACTGTTTTTAACCAATCAGCATGGAATGATGTGCATTTAAACTGAGACTGTGTTTAACATAATTATTCTGAGGAAGTTTCTGTTGGTGAAACTGAAGCACTAAATCCTGTCTGCATATATGTTTTTGTGGAATTAAAACTTTTTTTCCCTTTCGGTGCGTTCCGATTTTATTATTTTGGGTATGGACCTTTACTGGGTTTTCCTGCAGTGCTGTGGTTACTACATTGTGTGTATAGTAACACTGATGCCATACAACTCTCACAACCTTTTCTCCCCATGTATTGACTTTGTACGGCTTGCATCTGACAGATTCAGGCCTGAACTAAAACTGTGGGTTCTACAGCATTTACAAGGTAAATCTTGGCCCTGGGTTGTATTGTGTAATAATATGAATGACTGGCATATCCTTGGATTTCATGACTTGGTACTGTAAGCAAGTAAAAGATGGGAGATTTGTACAGAAATTACTGTAACATGTGACAGCAGAGACTTATTTAACTTATATGCCTCCATTATTTAGTAGGCCTTACGCATCAAAGATTCACACAGTCATACCTCTCAAAAGTACTGATCGTCAATGCATGCCCTCAGTTTAGCACTATATGTTTGTACTGGAAAATTGTTAAAGAGAGAAGTTAGAAAGTAATGCTACACATTACGTTTTCAAATATCACAAACTTCACAAGATCATTCACTAAAAAGTTGGGAAATTTTGATGCTAACTTTCCAAGGCCAATATAAGTCAAAACTACATTTATCAGTTCAATACCACAAATGCAGATACACTAAGCAATAAGTCAGCTATGCACCCTGCATCAGACACAAAGCTGATGTATCCCTGAATCCAAAAGATAGGAAACAGGGATATGGCACAGTTATCATCACTTGAACAGGGTGTTGTGTGTGTGGGGAACAGGTAATCTAGGCTGACACAAAAGGGATGTGAGTGTGTGTGAGTAAGAAAGAGAAGCAGGCAGACATTTGAATAAAACAACAAATGGCCAGTGAGACAAAATTAGTTTTAAGCTGCACGGCTGAACCCTGAAACTGTTGTGTGTGGATCTGTAGAGGTCCCTGAGGTGAAATTGGTGTGTGAATGTCTGCATAAACACAGCCAAGCTCTGTGGTAGCTCTACATCTTGGTATGTCAGACAGATGTGAGCCATGCATAGTTGAAGTGGCAGTTCACCGTTGTCAATCTGGCTCTTTCAGGAGTTGCACTGGTACATCCACACCCACGATCAGATGCACTGCTGCTACCTGAACGTCACTGATGTCTGCTGGAGAAGCTCCCTTCATGGGAATGCCCACGACCACAACTCCATGCCTGCCACATCTGGGTGTGGACAGCTCACCCAATGATGGAGTAGTGGAAGCACTGCCACTATGGGACCATGATCGGGCACGGCCACATTGGCTAACAGCAGATGATGTGACAGACCTATGCCCATGCGGATGCTATTCCCCTTCCAGCAGATGTTCCATCACAGACAATGCTTGTTCCATGAAAGACAACCCTCATTCCCTCACAGACCCCTCATGATACAATGTGTCATTCATCCAATCCACTGAATCAGCAACATGAAGGACAGTCATGCATGTCATCCTTTGCCACATATACAACCCTGAGCATTTGTCTGGAGCATCTATGGGAACAGGCCTGTGCCTCCATGATGGCCCTAAACATACGCTGAGAGACACGGAAAGAGAGACCTGGATTGGGTGAAGGAGGGACAGCAGGCATCCTTTGAGCACCCCTAACAACCCTCCTTAGTGGCACTTCACCCATACTTTGGCTACGGCTAGAGTCAACAGGCACTAAAGCCACAGTAACTACACTTCCTTGATAGATTGTCTTGTCCTTCACCTGTACAATGTGTGTGGGCTCACTGGAATGGGTAGGCGTAGATCTACTGTCTGTGTCTGATAGAATTGCAGGGGGTGGCTGTATGTCAACCTCAGTGTCAGATTCATCCTCTGCACCCCCTGACTGTGCCTCTGTTTGGCCGCCATCATTATCAGAGTCTGCTGATGCACTGACATGAGGTGCCAGAGGTCCCACACTTCCACTGTCATGATCACTTGTGATGAATAACAACAAACACAGGAAAAAATTAATGCCTACACTACTATAGTCCAATATACGCTAACAAACTAACAGTGGTGTGACTATTACAGACAGTACAGCAATACACACAACAGGCCTGACATCAGCATCATGCACTAAAATATTTATTTAAATTGCTCAGCAGTACTGACATAAAATGTTTTGCTTACCATCTGCAGATGAGATTCTCCTCTGCAAGCCAGATGGTCCTGGAAGAAGTTAAGCATAAGGTAAGGGGAACATCATCACAATTAACAGTAACACAGGGGGTAATACTTTTACCTCTTTATATGTCCATTAAGTATACTTTCAACAAGAACTTGACTGACAATTCCAACCTAAGCTAATCAATCAGAACATATTGTTAACTGTAGAAATCTTCTATGCCCCCCACCAGAAAAACAATTCTGGTGACACAGAAGTAATGTATTGATTTCAATTATTTTACTCTACAACAATATTCAATTCTTGAGATAAAAAAGCCTACCTGGAAGCTCCTCCTGAGACATACTGGTAGTCGCTAACACTGTTTCACTAACAGCTAGTACATGCTGTTCTGCACTGTCCTGGGAGCTGTTTGGATCATTGACAGTGACCAGAAACTCTTCATTTGGTGTTAGTGATGGCTCCATAGCAGGCCCACCCCTGGTAACAGCCTACTGCAGCTGCTGTCCTCCATGCAGATGTAATCATGTCAGTAGCCTTATGGTGCACCTGCTCATATGTGCTGTCATGGCCACCCATGGCATTCACATCATTCACAATCTGGTGCCAAATTTGCATTCTGCATGCCATATCTCCCTGTTCCCTTTTAAGAAGGAGTCCACCATGATGCCTAAAGGGATACACTATCACCTGATTTTCAGCATCAGTGAAGAGTGGTCTCCAAGGATTGAGACACATGGGTGGCATACTTCTTGGTGTCCCAAAAGACAACAGAAGGATAATACATATAAGTGTCACGTAACTACAAAATAATTGTTCCCAGATAAAACAGAGAAGGTAGCGTCACAGTATTACCCACTGGAGAAACATAAAACAGTCTAGAAACGTGAAATAGAAGCATCAGGCTGGATGCAAAAAAGGAGAGTAACAATAGCAACATATCCTTATTTTTGCCATAACAGTAACTCAGCTTTGCTCCCCTGCCCCAAAGAAAAGGCAAAGTACACGTTTTGCTAACAAACCATCTTAAAATGAAACATCTGTACATACGTATAGGTTCATAGGTTGGTACTAGGCTATCAGCCCTAGGCCCTATACAAGCCTAGCCATAACAATTCCCTGGATATTTCTTCCCACAGTATTTACTTCCCTGGACCCCTGTCTAGCAGGGTGAATGACCTGATCCCCAGGGTGAATTTCCGATCTCCCATTCAATCGTCAAGGTTCCTTTTGAAGAGGGCCAAGGGGGCACTCTGCTTGACATGTATGGGCAGTCTATTCCAGAGTATGGGGAGTCTCTGGGTCAGGAACCTATCCCTCCAACATGTTTTGTTCATTGTGATGACAAGGTTTAGATCCCTGGAGCATGTGGCTCTGAGGGATTGGGATTTCTTTAAGTGGAGCATGTCCAACAGCTCAGGGTTTGACATGGCCTTGTATGTTAAGCAGAGATAACCCCTGAGTAGACGATATGCCAAAGAGTATAGCTGGAGTTTTTTTAGATGGTCAGCATAGGGCATCTGCTTTAGGCCTGTGATTCTTTTAGTGAAGTGTTTCTGTGGCGTTTCCAGTTGTTGCAGATGTCTTGTGAGGTACATACCAAATGGGGCATTGTACTCTATAATGGGCCTAATGAGTGATGAGTACAGTGGGACAATGACCTCCTTTTTCTGGATGAAAAGCCCTTAGTGATGAGGTGTGCCACATAGAAGGATTTCCTGACTATTGTGGTGATGTGGTTATTGAAGGTGAGACCACTGTCCAATTGTGTCCCTAAGTCTCTGATCACACTTTCAGTGTTTAATGTACTGCCACCTGTGTGGTAATTCATGGGTACATGGTTTTTCCCAAAGGGGACAACTATACATTTCTTGGCATTAAACTTGAGCCCATGGCTCTGGCACCAATCATCTGTTTCTGTAAGGCCCTTTTGTAAAATATCCACATCATTTGGAGATTCAATAATGGCTCCCAGTTTGCAGTCATCTGCAAACTTTGTTAGCCAGAGTCCCTTAGTGTTGACCTGTACTTCAGAGAAGTAGATACCAAACAAGAGCAGTCCCAGGACTGAAACCTGAGGTACCCCACTTGTCACTTATCTGGAGATGGATTTGGAGTCGGCTACTTTTACAGTCTGGGTACTGTCAGTAAGCCAGTTGGGAACCCATCGAATGATGTAGGGATTTATGCCCAGCTTAGTAAGTTTATCTATGATTCCAGAGTGGGGAATGGTGTCGAAGGCCTTGGCGAGGTCCAGATAGGATGTGTGGACCACCTTACCCTCATCCACAGCTCTGAAGTCTGATTTGAAGAAGTCAACCAGGTTCAGGAGACAAGATCAGCCCTTCACGAACCCATACTGGGTGAGGTCCAGTGTTTGAAAGTTGCCAATGTATTTGTTTATAAGTTCCATGATAATGCATTCCATGCCCTTGCAGATCAAGCTCATCAGACTGATCGGACGGTAGTTTCCGGGATCCTGAAGTGGGTAACTGTAGCTGTGCACCACTCAGTGGGCACAAAGCCTGAGGTGAGGCTATGATTAATTAAACATGACACCTAGGTGAGGTGTCAGTTCATTTTGTAGTTCAAGGAGTACACATCCCGGGATGTCATCTGGTCCCATGGATGCTGTATTCTTAGCTTTGGGGGGTGTGGTTTCTACCTGTGTGGCCATGATTACCTGAATTTGGCAATCTTTTGCTATTGGGATGGGCTCTTTAGGGGGTGAGGGGGGGTGAAGTTGGCACTAAATCGATCTGCTAGGATATTGGCAATATCCTTGGGATCAGTATATTTAATGCCATTCTGTTGTAGCTCAGAGCAGATCTGAGCATTGCCATTTAGATTCTTGACATAACTATAGAATGCCTTGTGGTTGTCTTTGGAATCTTTGGCAATTTTATTTTCATAACTAGCTTTGGAGGATTTTATAGGGATCTCAGCTTCTTACTGAGGCTAGTAAAGGAGTTTTTTGCATCCTGGGATTTTCCTCTTTTCTGCAACAGTTTCTTCCTTTTGTTGTATAGTTTGTTTATGGCAGGGGACCACCAGATTGGCTCCCTTTTTTTGGAGGAGAGTGTCTTGTTTATATTTGGGATGGCATGATTCATGCACGGGTGGATGTGCTCGTACAGTACCTTAGTGTAGGATTCAGCAGTCGAACGTTCAGCTTCCATCTGCATGGGTGTCATGAAGTTTGTCACTTCTGACTTGAGTTGCATGAAGTTGGCTTTGGAGAAGTTTTTTTACGGAGGTTTCCTTACTGTCAGGGTGGGGGTGGGATGTGGATGTCAAGGGTGATTAGCTTATTGTCAGACCTGACCAATGAGGGGGTGACCACTGGTGTGCAGCATCAATCTCCCATGTTGGTAATGACCAGGTCTAGGATATTAGAGCCCCTGGTGGGACAATGGATTAGTTGATCAAGGACACTGGAATTTATGAATTCCAAGAACTGTTGGGAAAAGGTGTTGGTACCCGAGTAGTTTTCCCAGTTAATGGCAGGGTAGTTGAAATCACCCAGTATTAGGGTGCTTGGTTGTAGCTTAATATTTTCCAGTATGTTTAGAAAGGTGTAGTGAGAATCTTGGGGCATGGTGGGGGATCTGTAGCAAGCTACAATTTGGATTGCAGTCTTACCCATTGTTAGTTGCACCTGGAGAATTTCAGATGCATTGTGCTGGGCAACTAGCCTGGAGGTGTGAATATCCTTGGTGAATATGGACACTTCTCCACCTTTAGTGTTTTGGTCTTGGTTTGGTAGTTGAAAAGTGTGCTAAGAGTTGTAGCCTGATACTGCAGGGGTGCCCAATGGAGCCTTGAACCAGGTCTCAGTTACTGCACAGATATCGATGTTCTCCATTTTTAGGAGTATACCGAGAGAGAGTGCATTTTGAGGTTTAGACTTCTAGCATTGAGTAGCATTACCTTCAGATTTTGCATGTGTGTATTTCTTATAGTTGTGATTTTGTCCTTTGAACCTTGCTTAAAAAAGGCACTATAGGTGTGGTGAGAGCTTTAGCCAGTAACCTGAATCGCAGGGGCAACAGGTGAAGACCATCTCTGGCAAAGCATTGTGGTTTGTCGATCATGTCGTCCCAGGCAGACAGATACTGGATCCTCTTTGAATGACACCAGAAGCTTAGCCAATTGTTGAAGTCAGTCATTTTGTCCTTATACTGTGGTATCATTCTGGGCAAAGGCAGGATGCTACTCAGGGCTAGGGTCATACCTGCCTGGGCCACATGATCCAAAAGCTCTTCCATGTCTCTTTTCATGTAGTCCAGGGAGGTACATCTCAAGTCATTCACTCCAACATGGACAATGACAGAGTTGTATTTGTACTTGTTGTGGAGTGACCTGAGTGCATGCATTATGTGGTGGATCCTGGCACCTAACAGGCTGCTGACTGTAATTTTCTCCTTGTTCAGCCTGGTGAGTGGGACATCAGTGTGCCTGACTATAGAGTCACCTATGACTAACGTGTTGTGTATGTTGTCGTGCCTTAGGCGCTGTTGTTGGGTGACACACTGGTGTTGTGATCTATGTGTCACTTTGGTTGTGACTGGTGTTTGTTTGCTTTTCAGCTTCGGAGGTCCTTGTATCTTGGGTAGGGTAATGTTAAGGGCCTCCGCATATGTGGGTTTATTGTTGCTATGTGTGGGTGTTGGTGTGGGTTTTTAAGGGCTATGTGCTGATTGAGGTGTAGTGCAGGTGTTAACCTTCTCCTCTTGACTGTCTAGGACAATCTTGGTTGGAGAGAGCTTTGCTTCCAGTTTGGCTATGTAAGTGCATCTCTTGCAGGTTGTAGTGTTGGATGGTAGGAGGAGAGGGTTGTCTGTGTACATGAGGCAGTTGCTGCATTGCCTCAGTATGCCCAGATTCACCAGGTGGACAGGGGAAATCACCAGAAGCTGACCCTTGGACATGCCTGTTTAGGTGCTTTTTTTGTAAAGTAAAAGAGCTGTTTTCCCTTACCTTTGCAAGGTACTTTGCAGTTATAGGCTGTTTAGTGCCTACGATTAATTTCTCCTTATTAAGAAGGAGAGTTGAGGCTTGTATCAGTTTAAGGCTTCCTAGTGTTTTCCAGCAGGTTCTAGAGCAAGTGCTAGTCACAGGGGTTCAGATTTTAGTGCTACTACTGAGAAACTAGCTAGTTCTAAGGGAAAATTTGAAAAGGAGACTTTATGGCACCTGGAATAGTTTAACCATAGCCCTGAGGTGTTGCATGATGCAAAAAACACACAAACACATGCATTTTTAAGCCAGAAAGTTGAAAGGGATAGAAATCAGCCCAAAATGGCTAATAAAATTATAATTTCAGAGCTGGCATCCACTCCTCTAGTGTTAGATAGGCAGTACAATGCTCACCACTCCCACTGGTAAGCAGTAGGACTTCCCTCTACCACAGTAAGGTCTGGATAGCTCTGAACACAGAAAATAAAGTAATGAAATCAGCAAAGTCTGCAATCTGGACTATACTAACTAGGAAAGGCAAGAAACAAGCAAACAAGATAGTATTTTTTTTTGTTAAAACAGGCTAAACAATGCAATAATACAGTAAATAAACACAGAAAAGGCTAACACACTTGCGTGTGTAGCCCTAAACAGTAAATGCAATTAAAACTCTACAAAATTAGCAATGTAAAACTTTTTAATTGAAGCAACGCAAGTGCACAACTGAAAAATGATTTAAGAGGCAGTAATACAGTAGAATAAGTAGCTAGTCTACATATACAGAAAAGTCTATATATACAGAAAAGCAGCTAAAACAGCACTAATACAATTCAGATGCAGTGCAACCTAGAGCACTTGAGTTGCAGCAATATTAAGGCAAATGTAGTTTTAATAAGTGCCCTAAAATATACTCTATATTTCCAAAATGTTTGAGAAGCACAGTCAGAACACAAGGAGATTCAGGCATTTTTTTATCATTTATCACAGCACATTCCATTTTCCCATATTGGCAATCATGTATACCTGTGAAATACCTTGACAAACATGCCCATGGCATCAGTACACTTCTAACAAATGCATACAGATAAAACTGTACAAGCCTTTGCTTCAGATTTTTCTTAATTACATTCCAGCATATGTAGTATGTAGCCGACAAAATGCAAGCATACTTCCTGAAGTTCAGTAGTTCTCTGTGCAGATATATCCCAAAGAAATAGCTTATGTTCATTCTTGTCCAAATAAATAAGTCTCTGCAACATCAGTTTGCCTTGCTACATCGATGCCTTTTTATATGGCTTAGATTCAGGGCTGTTTACATGGTGAATGTTCAAATGAGGTGTGAGCTGATTAGAAATGCTAATCCTAAATACTTGGATCCATGTTGGAGATGTAAACATAGTGCAGGCACTCCCTCAGTGTTTGTTTTTAATGGATTGCAACTGTGAATGATTTCTGGTTGGGAGAAGCACTGCAGGCTACCTTACATCCAGTGAAGGTGTCAGGTTAGATCTACAAAGTGCTCGATGTAAGGTTGGAAATGTAAGCAGCAGACAATTCACTGGCTGTGTTCAGTAACATCCGACTTGCCCTTCATTTGTTGGCAACTGCATATGATATTATTTCCAGTTAATATCCTCACACATTTTAAGGCCAATGATATAAAATGGCTTACACACTGCATGTCTCAGATTATTGATCAGATAAGAGAAGAGTGGGCAACAAACCATGAGGTAAGGCATATTTGCAAGCAATATTCATAACTGGTTGTGTGATCATGCAGTGCACTGCAAGCAATTTTAATAACTGTAGAAATGACTGTTATATGGTTTCATATTACTTAGATGATGTTGCAGTTGGTTGTATCCAGAATGACTTCAGTTCCTTACTGCAAAGCTGTTGTGTGTCAAAGAGGGATAAGCACCCTTACTGTGTTCTGAAGATTCATTAGAGTGAGAGTTCAAATCCTGACCTATGTAGAAATGTGTTATGTGTACTAACATCGTGTAGTGTGAATGTCATAGATTGCTTTTTATCATTTCAACTACTTCCCCCTTTTTTGGGGGGTCCAGTGTTTGCACAATGAGCAGCTTCACACAAACATGGTAAAAAGAGAAAATGAATGTCAGGTTTGGTTGTGCTTATCCCATTTGCGTGAAGACTGGCAGTGCATAAACTGGATGAGTGGCCCACCAAGAACTGACAGAGCAACTGTAGACAGGACTCAGCCAATAATTGAAACTGGATACATTCAATTAATTTTGTTGGCCACTGCACAAACACACTAAGCAGTGTTGCTTGGTGGTTACCACTGAGCCCTTAGGAATGATTATGAACTTAGGAAACGTCATATAACTAGTCCTGTGATAGCAGGTGTATGTTTAGGGCTGGAGTATAGATGGTCCTGGGCCCTAGTACAGGGTGTGTAAACTGTTGTTATAGTGCAATTTTTAGCAACAAATTGAAAATTAGAAAGTGTAATTTAAACATTATTGTGGCAACAGGTGTAAGTGCAGGACTGCCATACACATTGTTCTGTGTTCTAATACAGGATATTCCATAGAATTTTACTGTTGTTCCACTTCTCATTATATTCACTCTCTCTTATAACACTTTAAATAGTGGAGCTGATATGAATGATATGTATGAGGGATGAGACACCATTATTGCGTTTTCAGATGTATGACTGAGGGTATACTATGTACTATATTTCTGTAAGTATAATTTTGATATCTTGACTTGCATGGCTTCCACAATTACATGAGAGATATACACAACTGGATCTATATCCTATAACTTGTCAGGTCATGCACATACATGTGTAACAGCTCAAACTGGCACCTGTATTTATATATGATTCCTGACTATCTCTGAGCAGCACTTCTTCTGTGGCAAAGATGGAAAATTAACACTGTGAAAGAAAATGTTTTGTCCCTTATGCCTAGATTTGAATACCACAGTGTAAAACTCAGTTTTCCACAGTATAAAGGCAAAAACAAATGTGTCAGGCCATTACATTTATGCTCCCAGTGCATGTCTGCAAACTTAACTCATGTAACAGATACCTTCCACGTTCAAATATATATTTCCAGGCTACATCAGTAGACACCACTTAAACTAAGGCCAAGTGTCAGATTAACATTCCAATTTCGATTATTTAATTCCTCCCTGCTCGACACTGCTGTTGTCCACTTATCATTGTGCAAATGCACTTGGCATCATTTCTCAGGTTTGCACACTACCAGTAAATGCGAGAACTGGAATTGGTGAGAATTCATCAGTTTCCATTTCTCTATTTCATCTGATAGACATATCTGGCATTAGAGGTGAAGGTTCCCAGTTTAGGCCACAGAAATGGGGTGTCCAGGAGTCCAGGATATTTATTGCACTTCTGGTAAGCACCACAGCCAAAGGTTTCTGCAGAGGGACTACTCTGTCTTCCAGTACAAGTTTGAGGCTTGCAATAGTCTGGCCCAGGCTGTATTCAGTGCCACTGGTCTGCCATGCACTGGACAGCAGTATAGGCATAATTTAATGACCTACACATATGTAAAATGGATATTCTGAATCATTGGTTACATGAATTTGAGACTGAAGACATCCCGCACCTGTGCAAGTATGACAGTAAGAGAGTACCTGTAAGATTTAGAAAGCTAAATATAGGCAAGGCTGGTATGTGTAATGATCTTCTGTTCTTTTCTGTCCTTTCCCCAGCTATCAATGAGCATGAGTTCAATCAGCAGGCTCATGCTGCTCGAAACGAGAGACTGAGAAAGGAAGGGGTACATAAAAGAGAAGTGTGATTGTAGCTTAAAGAGTTAAAGATAGCTTTGTGGATCTTTTATACAGTTGTGTCAAACAAAGCATGCATATTCCAACTGTAAAAAAATATGCATGCATTAGTCTGCAGCACAAACCAGTTGTAGGAGTCTAAGATTAGACTGTAGTCAGAGGTTGTGGGTTCAAATACCACAATTCACAACTATACAATAATGTTATTTATTTAATAAAATAAAAGATAAAACAGTTGTATAATTGTGTTAATGTATTGTATCTGACATATGATGGTAATAATTTTATCTCTTTTTTTCTCTCACCCCAACCCTTATATCTTTTTTTTTATTTTCTATTATGTGTTGTCAAAATGTCTCCATGTCATACATGTGTACCACAGCACTAAATGCTACACAGCACAGTGTGGCAGGCCAGCCCCATTGGATAAGCCTGACCCCCCCCCCCCCACTCAACCAGCTCCAGCACCGATGCCCAGCAAGTCTGGGAGACAACCTGGCAGCACTGCCTCTTCTGCCCCTGCGTTATCTGCCCCCCTCAGGTAGTACTGCCTTTGAAGCTGGTTTAGTGGTACCCTCTGGCAGCAGCAGCAGAGGTGGTGGTTTCATCACAGGGAGAGGCCAGGGTTAGTGCATTGGGTCATGTACCGCACCATTAGTGTATGCCTATGTCAGATGGAGAGGCTGCTCTCCCTCATGGGCTGTAGGAGAAGAAGACATCAAACACTCCCCTCACAGTGATGACAGTCCAGTGGGTGAGGACTAGATTCTCAATGTCTCCAAGCTTGATGACATGAGCCTGTGTTGTCCTGTCCCTCATCCCAATCACAGCATCTCCCAAACTTTTGTGTCCCACGTTGTCCCTGTCTCTTGTCTTGTTTGCATTTGCTTCCTCAGCTACCCAACTTATCTGACCCAGACATACCTACATCCCTTACCCAGCAGTCATCGCTTACTGAATTTAAAGCAGACAAAAAATCATCCCATATATAACTCTCCATTTCACACACGTATTTACTTGACTCGGTCCAATTGCCTAAACAACACAAATACATTTTTGTCATCCCTCTCTCTGGAGGTGGCAGTCCAAATTCATCTAACATTCTGCACATATGATCAGTTTTTACTGTTGAAGAATTGGATAGCTATGGTTCTCTCCTACCTCCCTCCTTCACATTCCCGTATTGCTTTCCCTTTGTTCTTCCCCCTGCTTGCTCCTCATTTCACTACTTTCCTATCTACCCATTTTAATACCTTTAATATGGTCAAAAAATAGAATCACACACAACATACATAAGTAACAGAAAAAGCAATGGGTCCCTTCAATGTTTCGCCTCTATCTTTGCACTGAGTTTGGCATTCAGGTGGTGGTGAGTGGCAGTACAATGCTGTGGTTATCTCTGCTTAAACCCGCTGCACTATGCCAACACACAACAGCACCTGTATTGTACAAAATTAATGTCATTGTATTATACTGTTTGTTTATTTAAAAGTATTACATGCATGTGGATTAGAACCCAGTATCATCTGGACTCAAAAAGAAATATGTCAATGCATTTACATTTGCTGCCACAGAGTCAGTTAAGCAGCAGGTGCTTTTCATAGACTCAGTTGTAACACTCAGAGTTTACCAATGTAGCTCGTGTTTATGCACTGCTTAATTACGCACTGCCAGGGATCTTTCCTAATGTGGCTCACATTTGCACACTGCTTGACTACTCACAAACAGAGAAAATGAATGGAGATGTGTATCTCACTTGTGCAAACACTTTGCCAACCGCTGGGCAAACCCACTGCTCGCTGCACTATGGACAACTAAAGATTATTATGTATTAGTGCTTTTTACTTTCTATTTTCTGTTTATGACATGAAATTATATGTGGAAACATAACAAAATGAAGGACCTACCTAACAATATATCACATATTTACAGTACAGCCATGTGTTGCCTCCCTCCAAGCACTGCAACCCTGGTGTCTCAGTACTTTTTTCACACATATATCAGCTAGACTACACAAATTAATATGTTGTGTGATATGCAATGCACATCAATCTGGTAACATGCAGAGCTAGAACTTTTGATCTATAAGGCTAAACAACTTCATCTGCAAAGCTATGTAAGGAATTATCATGGATCTTATCCACAGGGACATAGGGGACCTTCCGCACACTTGACCCAACCAATTTTGGTTCTGTCAAGGGTAACTCTTAATTATTAAATCTAGTGGACTTCTTTGATAATGACCCCAAAACACCTGGATTAGGGTGATAGGACATACCATCTATTTTGATTTATCCAAGCCATTTGACAGTATATCCCATTCAGGTATCATAGAGAAACTCTCCTATCTGGTGAGTAACCTGTATGTTACTAGCTGGATAGCCAAATGGCTCACTGACAGAATGCACACTGTCAAAGTTGAGCAGTGCACCTCCACCAGTACACCACTTACCAATGTAATACCACAAGGATCTGTGCTGGGTCCTCAACTGTTTGGAAATTAATTCTCTGAAGTCCAGGCAAAGGTAGATGGCTTGTGACTTACCATGTCTGCAGATGACTGTCAACTGAGCACATTCATATTGAGTCCCCCAACAATGTTAACCTATTACAGAAAGGGCTGATACAGACAGATGATTGTTACCAAACTCATGGACTGAACCTTAAAGCAAAAAAATGCCTCATTGCCCCCTTTGTCAATGAAGTACCCTGTGCTAATTATCACATACATAGCCCCCTGTTAGCTCAAACACAATGTTGCAAGACTTGGGAACACATGTTGATAGTAATCTACACTTCAGTTAGTATATGTCCATACTGGTGAGACACACACATTCTTTATTGATCACCTCATGACTGAGGGCATCACATCCAAGACAAGGGAGGTCATAGCTCTGCTGTGCTTGACCCTTATCAGACCACTAAATTAGTACAATGCTCCCTTAAAACTCAGAGGTTTGTGACCATGAGAATCCAGGGCCTCTAAAACACGACAAACATGGCAAGACTGAAAGACCTATCACTGTACTCAGTATCATGCAGGTTGCTGAGAGGTGACCTATGCCTGGCCTACAGAGCAGTCTTAGACCCTGCCCAGCAAGAAATGCTGGATATCGGCAAATCAAATGGGACATGAATAATTTGCTCCAGGGATCTCAACCTAGCCTGTGACATAAACAGAACATGCTGGAGAGACAGACATATCTCCCAGTGATTGCCACTCCTCTGTAATAGGCTCCCGCTGCATGTGAAGCAGTGCTCCCCAACAACTCTATTTAAGCGCGACCTTTACAACTATATGGGTGACAGTGAATTCACCACTGAGTTGGCACCTAAGTCCCTCATGGACAGGAGCAGTCAATACTGATCACAAGATCGGTATGCTAAGAATGGCCATCTAACTATGTTCAATAAGGGTACTTGTATTTGGACACGGTTAGGCTTGTAAATGCCATAGGGCCATTAGCCCAGTAACCTCCAATGAACCTATGAAGCTATGAACCTATGCAGGCCTCCCAGCATCTTCTCTACAACATGCCCTGCTGATATCATCCACTATAAGTTGTCTTGCAGCCTTATAAAAGTCACACTTGTGCCATGGCGCTTGCATAAATTACTGAGCTATATAGTCTGTATACTTAGATAGGAAGGGGTTCTGTTCTCACTGTAGTGAACTGTGTGTGTGTCTAGCCAGAAGAGCAGCAGTGTGTATCCTACAGTTACTGCTCCAATCACATGGATTGACAGCATTTTGATACTTGCACATGCCTACACATCCATTTCTTGCAGGCCTCAGGACATCTCCTCTCTTATATGAGCTGTTGATGTCATCACCTATAAGTTACCCTGTAGCCATGTAAAAGTCAAACTTGTGCTGTGATGCTTGAATAAAGTACTGAGTTCTGTAGTCTGTGTACTTAGATAGGTAGGGGTTCTAGTCTCACTGCAGTTAACTGGGGTGTATGCACTTGCTTGATATTACAGAAAACCTTTTACACCAGCATGTGGGACAGCTGTTATTGTCATATTTTCCTCACCAGACACTGCTATCATCCGCTATAAAGTGTTGTCTGAGACACTCCAAGTCAGACTTGAGATGTGGCACTTGGCTTAAATACAGAATAATGTAGTCTGTGTACCTTAGTTAAGTAGGGGCTCTATTTTCACTGCAGTCAACTGGGGTTTGTGTGTGTGTGTGTGTGTGTGTGTGTGTGTGTGTGTGTGTGTGTGTGTGTGTGTGTGTATGTCTGTGTGTGTGTGTGTGTGTGTGTGTGTGTGTGTGTGTGTGTGTGTGTGTATGTGTGTGTGTGCACATGTGCACTTGCTTGACATTGCAGAGAACATTTTAAGCAGCATGTGGGACATTGCTCTTACCGTCTTCCAATCACCAGACTGCTAATTTGTGGATGTGCAGTACACCCATCAAGGCAGGGTCAGAGATGGCCTGCAGTCCAGGCAGAAGTCACCTTATCTTTTCTGATACAGATTTCAGGAACAGGGCTTTCAGTCTATCATGTATGTCATGGCTTGGTTTGTAGGACTTGTATTTTCTTGGTGTGAGACCCCATGGTCTCTCCAGCTGCTACAGGTGTCAGGTGAGGTACATGCAAAAGGAAGCATTATATTCTATTAGTATTCTGATGAGGTTTGAGTACAGTGCTGTTATATCATACTCAGATCTGGATACAATGGCCTGACTTATAATGTACATGACATTGCCTTTCCATACCACTGTGGACAGTTGGTCAACGTTCAGATTGTTATCTACGTGTATTCCCAGAACTTGCACCACTGGTTTCAGCATAGCAGGGAGTGTTGTCAATGGTGTACTTACCAGGAAATTCCACTTTGCATAAGGCCCAAATCCTGACACATTCTGTATTTATTAGTCAACTGTGTGGCGTTGGCACCAATCATTTTTGTGTGTTAGCCCCTCTTGTAGTATATAAACATCATTGGTGGACTTACTGATTGCAAACAATATGCATGAGTCAGCAATTTTGGTAAGCAACAGGTCATATTCTTTAGACTGGACTGTCAAGAAATAGATTCCAAACAGTATAAGGCCAAGCACAGATCTTTGGGATATACCAGTGGTGACAGCTCTAATGGTAAAGGTTGATTCACCAGCTTTCGCAGTATGTGGTCTGTTGGTGAGGGCATTGGTTAACCATCTAGTGATGTAGCTGTTAAACCCTAGCTGGTAGAGTTTGTCAATGATACCTGACTTGGGGATTGTCTCCAAAGTATATGATATATCAAGATAGGCAGTATGCACTGTCTTACCTTCATGTAGGCCTATCACACAGAATCAATGGGCTGTGACAACATCACAGATTGCTTATAGTGTGACTCAGAACATACTCCTACCTGACACGGTTTGATAAACACTTCAACACACCCTCCAGATGGGCTATGTTCCCATGGAAGGGTGTACATCAACATGCATCCATCTGGGTGGGGTGCAGACAGCACCTGATGCATGCATGTATAGACACATCCTGACTTCCCTGATCTGTGAGGTAAGCCAACTTGTCATCATGGACCTTTTCCTGATCTGTGAGGTAGACCAACATGTCACCATGGGCACTATTAAAGTCCTGGCTGTGTGCAACAGACATCTGTGAGTTGTCAATGCTGCATCTATGTCTGTTACATCTGTCAGATGTCCTCAAAGAGCTCATGTATGACATGCAGGATGACAGCACTATCATCCTGTGGAACTTAACCAGGCCAAGGTATTCAACATAAGTCCACATTGAGGTATTCACTCCACACTGTCAGATTTGGCCATCAACACCTCACCTATATCACCAAGTGGGTAGAACACTGGATCACATATGTGGGATTGAAATATGTAGAAATGTGTGACGTGACCTATATCTCATGTCCAGTGATCAAGTCTGTACATCAGGGCTGTCAGCTAGGCCCTTTCCTGTCCATGATTTAAATCAAATACATCAAGAATGACATTCAAATCATGTGTCCCAACAGCTGTCTGGAGCACTACAGATTGTGGACAGTCATTGACTCCAACTGTGATATTAGTATAATACAGACAGTATTAATGCGCACCAATGATTGCTGCCACAGCCATGACAACACATGAGATGAAAAAAAAAATGTGGGGATTTGTTTCATTATGTCAACAAATGTACAAACCAAGGATCATGTAGACATCACACCCTATCAGCAGACCATTTGTTATGTTGCCTGTGTCCTGGGTTATATGGTATTTGGAATGTCCACAAGCATGTGTCCACAGTGGTGAGTAGTCCCTTGTATGTAACACAACTACTGAGCATGCACAGGACATCCACATGAAAAGCCATAACATCTTCATGGTTGACAGCCTTCACCACACCAATATCTGAGTACAATGCACTCTTCCTTATATCCCTCCTTACACATCTTCCAATAATGTGTAAATGAAGTGTTCCACCTTTGCCACTGTGAGCTGTCAGACATCTATTTGTGCATACCTAGGTATTAGTTTTGTTGCATAAACATTAATGTCTGATGGTACAGAATCCCCATCAGGGTGTAATGCCACATGCATGTATGATATCTATTTTTTTGATGCACTCATGGCATACATAACTGTTTAATGACATTGATGGCATAGGTTATATTCGTGACAGTGCAGATTGTGTCATATATATATATATATATATATATATATATATATATATATATATATATATATATATATATATATATATACCATGCACCAGTCAACTAGCCTGTAGTGATCATAACGTCAAGTGTTTCTCCTCACACCACCAGCATATGTTAGTGGTCAGGAGAGTGTATTTGATTACACTCATAGATTCCTGACATGTCATAATAATTGTACAAGTGTGTTGGTACATAACCATCTATCCTCACTCAGAAACACATATGTTGTGTCAGAGACATGGGTATTACTGGTGATATTATTCTGATTGCCCATGATTATGCATGCTGGTTTTACTGTTGGCCATGAGCCTGTATCTGTGTTCCACTTGTTGGAAACCTGTGCTGACTATACAGGCCTACGCAGGCAAATCAGTTTGCACAGCTTCACAATATGCACCCAACCCCAATTGTATTTAACGTCCCTGACAGATGTCCTTTCCATTGTTCATGTCTGGATGTTTATATCACACTGGCATCTTCTCCACTGTTATGTCACCTTGTGTGACAGTCGCATCATGTATATTTGTCACTGTGCAGTCCATACTGTGCCATGTGGAGATGTGATTAGTGTTCCCGCTACAACTGTCTTCCTTTCACTTGCCCTCATCTGTGGTACATTACAATGCTTCACCTGGCCGCCTTCCTGGTGTTCATCCCTAAAATTCAATAAACACACTTTCTGTGACTGTTTCTTATAAATGGCAATCCATGTACCCTTATAGACCATTGACACAACTTGTACAGACTGCCTGGAATGGGATTCCACAATACTCAACACTATATACACTGTCCTTTCTTGTGCTTGGAACATATGCATTAATATATGATAAACTCTGGTGATCATTGTGGCATTCTGTGCAATCCTGCTAATCCAGTTTCCTCAGCTGTAAATAAGATCGCTATCTGTATTACTTTACATGGTTTCCTGGGCACCAACACTGTTGCCAACTGCAAAACACTGCTTGTTTATGTTTGAAGGCAGTGCACAGCATGAATATACATTAAGTGCTGCTACTCACAGCACAGACACATAAACTCCGCGTAGGCTTTGCACAAAGTCTAAGGGGGTTTATTGAATCCCAGGGAAGTCACACCCACCCACAGACACAGACAAACCCAGAGTTCAGCACACAGTGACACATTTGCACAGTTACACACACACACACACACACACACACACACACACACACACACACACACACACACACACACACACACACACACACACACACACACACAAAACTTGCATACTTTACATATAACCGTGTTTAAGTTAGCCTCTTCTGTCTGACAGTAGAGACCACACACACACACACACACACACACACACACACACACACACACACACACACACACCTACATGTAGTCACAGTAAATATTAATGCATGTGCAGTCCCATATCTCCTTAACCTCTGTTCTTGTACACACATACACAGACACATGTGAATACATGCGTGCAGGCACAAATAGTAGTATACACTCATATCCTTTCATGCGCAAGTAGTGAACTGCTGAACTTACCTGGATTGAAAATATGAGCAGGATGAGTCTTCTTTGCTTCTGCCTGAACAGATTCTTCATCAGTGAAATTTATCGGTGCATGTGACTAAATTGCTGTGTGGAGTTACACATTTGCACAATCCTGGCATCTTTCACACTTTTGTGAGAGAAATATTACATTTACATGCAATTCTGACATCTGGATGGGTGGAGCATCTTTATGCCTAGAAGTAAAATAAAAAAGTCTACTCCACTAAGCTTTTTGGATGAAACAGAGCTGCTCCAGGGGCAATCCTGCACTTACAACACAGTGAACCATTTACTGCAATTGCCAAAACTTCAGGAAAGAAACCTATTTAGACAACCTGCAGTGAAATCTAGATTTGAATAAATTATTTCAAATTGTACAAGATTAATTCCAACTTGTAGAGTTCTGATATGACATTGTGCTGAGTTAGTGCAAATCCACTGAGCTCCACAAAAAATTGGATGAAACAGGGTTAAAATGAGAAGATGCCCAAATGAATGAGTACAAAAGGGAGAAAAACAAATCAGTTAGTGCAACAATAAAGAGCTAGATGGCAGAATGGATGGGCAGGCTAAACAACCCAGCCACATTAGAGATTTGGCGGATCAAGAAAATGAAACTGGTGCTATTGGAGAATCTGTCACCCCAAGAACAGAAAACAATGGAAGTGCAAGTGGTGATGAATGAAGATTCAACATTTCTACAATCATTAATTGAAGACATTGAGCAGTTGAAGTTGAAAGTAGAATCGTCAGAGAAAAGACTGGACTGCATGAGGGTGAAAGTTGTGAATGTAGAGGACAGAGCTGGGAGAAAAAAATTAAAGATCATACATAGGAATACCAGAAAGATACAAAGGTCTGAAATGTTCTGTTTGTTATATGAAAAACTTGTATCGATTGATTCAGTCTTAAAACTACGGGCTGCCAAGCTTCGAAACAACTAATGGGGTGGTGTCCTTTTGGCAGCTCCTTACTAAAACGGTTTGGATGATTAACTTATTTCAGGTTTTCAAAATTATGTGGTATTTTACTGTATTTATCAGGGTATTGGTCTATGATGTGAATTTTAGGATGACCAGGTCATATTATTTTAATATTGTATAAATATGGATTTAGTGTGGCTCCTATAAGGGCTGATTTTTATTTTTTTGTGGATTTTATTCAAATGAGATGACTTCAGAGATTTAATTAGTTCTGATGAAGTCTGTTTTCATAGAGGATGAAAACACTTAAACTGTGATCATTTGGGTCAACTTTTCTTTTGGTTGTAATTAAAATTTTCATTCCATGCCTGACGCAGTCTTGGTGTCAAGGTCCAATACTGTGCATCTTTTTCTGTGGTTATTTGGTTGAGTCAGTGTACAGGCATAGTATTGAACAGTAAGGATATACTGTCCCTGTCCTCCTACAGGTCAAGATCAATATTAAGCTATACTTATAAATGTTCCATGTATATACAAGCAGATAGACTGGGAAAGGTACTCTCAACCTTGATAAATCATGTTCAGACTGTGTTTGTTGGGAGAATAATGGATAGAACATTGTTGTTAATGCAGGAAGCACAAGATAAAGGAATTAGCACTGATATCACTAGGTGCTGAAAAAACATTTGACAGGGTAGGTTGGAAATATAGGTTCATAGGCTCATAGGTTGTTACAAGGTTAAAGACCACTAGGGCCCTTACAAGCCTAGCTTACTCCAAACCATTTAGTTCCTGACTAACATGGACATCTGATGGGGGGCATGTTAGTATAGAGGTGACTAAGGATTTTTGGAGGGTGTTAGGATAATATTTTTTTTATTGACTGCCTCTATCCATAACGCACGAGGGACCAGACCGCAGGTAAATTTTCAGTTTAACATAAAATTGTCAAGGTTTTGTTTAAATTGTGTCAGGGATGAACTATGCAGGGATCCTTTGGGACACATATCTGTATTTCCAGCATGTTCTGTTTATGTCACAAGTTAAGTTCAGATCTAATGTTTCTAGTGCTGTTTGTTTTGCACATGTGCAACAGATCCAGCAGGGCTGGGTCTGTGGAAGCCTTGTAAGCCAGGCCAAAATCCTGTTTCAGCAGCCTGTAGGAGACTGAATACAGAGACAGAGCCTTTAGGTGATCAATGTAAGACAGGGTATTCATGCTCTGAATTCTCCTGGTGAGAAACCTTTGTGGGGGTTCTAGCTGTTCAAATTTCTGTGTAGATATTCAATGCTAGGTCTGATAAGGGATGAGTAAAGTGTTACAGTAACTTCCTTGGACTTGGATATATGTGACAGAGAATGATTTTCTTATTGTCTTAGCTATCTGTTGGTCAAAAGCCAGATTGGTATCTACATATGTTCACAGATCTCTTACTACTGGGTCAACTCTTTGGGGCATTTTATTGATGGAGTAATTAACTTGGATTGATAGTTTCTCAAAAGGTATTGTATGCATTTATTGGCACTGACTTTTAGGCCATGACTTGGCGCCAGTCATTTGTCTGTATTAAACCCACTTGCAAGATATTGGTGTCTTGGGGGGACTCTATAATAGTTCCCAATTTGCAGTCATCTGCAAACTTGGTGACCAGAGGCCTTGAATGTTAGCCTTGACATTTGAGAAGTAGATGCCAAACAGGAGCAGGTTCTGCATGGAACTCTGGGATACATTCCTGGTGACCACTGTCTTAGTGGATGTTAGATCCTGACTTCTTGGATCCTGTCTGTCAGCCAGCTGGCAATTCAGTGAAAATATCAGTTTGAGAAAGCATAAAAGTGGGGACTTCCTAAAAAATGGACTGATATAATAAGGGCTGTATATACAGAGGCAAAAGGAAATGTGGAAATTATGGCAAGACTATCATAAAAATGTAGAAATTGAATGGGAAACAAAGTAGAGTTGCCATCTGTCCTCACTGTTGTCTGCATTGTACATAAAACCCCTGGCAGAAATAATAGGATGATCAGAGGGAAGTAAATAGTGTGAGAAGAAATAGCCAGGCAGTTGTTATGGCTAGGCTTGTATAGGCCCTAGGGCCGATAGCCTAGTATCAACCTATGAACCTATATTAAAACTTGAAAAGAGACCACAGCCCTGTCTCTTGTGAGTCAGGCAGAAATTTTTTCCCCACCCAATTACCGTTATGTTCTTGAATAAGATCTGGCATAGGGAGAATCTAGAGAGACAGACATACACTTGGATATCAGATAAACGAACACTGGTAGTGAATAGAGGAATGAATAAATATAGACCAGATGGTACAGGTGCTGAAAATGTATTTATTTATTTGCATTTGTTTACTGGGATAGTCCAACTACTGGGTCTAAGAAGACCCGTTTTCAGCGGAGGCCTGGGGAGAAAAGCTTCATGAACTACAATGTTAACAGGAAAACAGTCTTCACATAAACATAGAATATACAGAACAAAAAATATGAAGAAGAAATTGATATAACATTATAATGGTAAAACAGCAAACAAAAGCAAAAAAAAATGGCATAGTGAGGATTAAAAAACGTTTTGACCTAACAGAAAACATTTTGATAAATTATTACCTAAATATACAAAAGCATTACTCATTTTAGGTTGAGAACAATACAGTCGACTGGTAAGTAAAGAGAAGGTAATCAGGGAACTGGGATAGGAGAAAGAGGTAAAGGGATGGAAAAAGTTATGGGAGAGATCCAAGAAGAGTGTACATTAAGTATAGAGGGGAAAGTCAGAATAAAGAGGATGATTAGAACTGCTACTCAGGTTTGGTAGGTATGTAGATGTGCATATACATAAAATGTAGATAATTTCACAGCTCACTTATCCAGGGCTGGCCTTTCAGAAACTACTGGGGACAGAATTGTTGTAGAAAGTAAAATATGCAGAGAGCATTTATGGGATGGAGAAAAAAACAAATGTAGCATAAGAAAAGATAACAGAAGCAATCAAGAGAGGAGAATTAGGAGTGCCAGACCTGAAAGTATACTTGCAAGGTTGCTTAACATAGCAGACTGAATGAATATGATATGGGAAAAAGAGGAGAACTGCAGAAGAAAAAGAGCCAAGTGGGTATCTTATTAGAATCTCCCATTGCAAACGTGAGAAGTGAGGCTTCCTTGGACAAAGGAGGCTCAAAACTGTTTAACTTGAGGCATACTTAGGGATGAAGAAAACAAGACTACTACATAGAGGTAAAACAAAAGATAGGCTAAGGTGAGGTTCTGACCACAGATACTGATAGCAGGATGGATAACAAGCTGGGAAGAGATCAAGGAAGAATTCCAGTTGTCAGATAAGTTGGAATGGAAATATCAGGGACTGAAGAGCAGATATAGTAAACCAGTAAAAGAGGTATGAGAAGAGAAAGAGATGCCAGAAATAATACAGGAAATAGAGGAAACAAAGATGTAAGACAATCCTACTAAAGATCTGCAACAATGGAAAGGAGATGGTTAAGAGGGGCAATACAAAGGAAAGAGATAAACAAAGGAGGAAACTGGAAGAGGAATTAGGAATTTTGATAGAGAAGAAAGAATGAGAAAAAATGGGTAGATTTCCAAGATACTTTGTAAATGCCCATAAATTCAGAATCTTTGCATGAAAATACCTACATCTGTATTTCTACCATCTGACTAAGTTAGCTATAATATTTCAAGGAGTGGAGGGAACATGCTGGAGGTGTTGGGAAGAGGAAGAAGAAACATGAGTGCATACCTTTTGGATATGTTGAAAGATAAGGGAATACAAACAGGAACTGCGAACACTAATATAAGATAGAATCCCAAGGATTAGAGGAATAATAATAATAATAATAATAATAATAATAATAATAATAATAATAATAATAATAACACCTTTTCTGTGTGGATATGAAAATAACTTCCAGAAGGGTGCAAGTAAATGGCAGGGTTGCTTATTACAATAGAAAAAGGTAATAACAACAGAATGGAAAAAGTGGGACCTACCTACAGGGGAGGAGGTAAGAAAAATGATGGAATGAATAAAAGTGAAACACACATGTATAAATCACTAACATGGGAACTGAGGAATAACAGATAATAGAAAGTTATAGTTTTGGATGTTAGGTTACATGGACCTAAAATTTTACAGATGTCATACAAGCTTGTTTATCTAAAAATGTTTAATCTTGTCGTCAGTAGTTAACACGTGCTCTTGAACTTATCTTAAATGTTTGCATTGCTATTTTAATTAAAAGTAAGCTTATTACAGCAGATAACATGATGTCAGAGTTAATCAGGAAGCTTAAGAATGAATATCTGTTGTTGGTGTTGACTGGACAGGCAGGCGGAAAATCAATATGACCGTGGAATATTTCCAAGCACTTAAAGAAAGTAGACTGCATTTTTTCTGCATATTGTGTAATAAGAAATTTACTGGCTGTTAAGTGCACTAATACATTTCAGAGGCTAAACTAGCTTTTGATGCAATAAGTTTGTATGTAAGACATTTTGGCTTATTGTAAGGGTGGAAAATTCTCACAACCAGAGCTGTCATACCAAAGAAAAGAAAAGAAAAAAAAACTCCTAGAAACTACAAAATTGTTGCAAGTTTCTACTAGCTCCTTGCTGTAGTTGCTAACATCTCAACACATTAGGCAGTTGTTACATTAGCCACGACCACTTAAGTGAATGGCAGTATTGCACTTTTGCCCATTCGGGACAACTATTCTGATATGTTGATAGTGCTCCCTAACAACTTGCATCTGGAATAAATTCCCCCTTTATCACAGCCTTGTTACTTTACTGCTCACAGCAACAATTAAAATAACAGACTGCTTTTTACTTTATATTTAGGAAGCTTCTGATGCTACCTGTGTGTGTAACATTTTACAATTGAATGTATTACTGAATGCAATATATCTGAAAACTGAAGATTGTTTAATGACTTTAATGACTGGGAAAAGAAGATGGGGGCCAATTGGGAGTGAGCTTTGATCAGAGTGTTTATACTTTTTTCTTTTTGATGATACAGTTATCTATTGCAGTTGCATAAAATATCCTGAGCATCTGCCATTTTAGAAGTAATGTGCCTCCTTCTTGACAGCACAACATGGATTGATGAAAGTCTGTTTTTATAAATGTTTTCAGGAAACAGTTTACTGATCAGTTAATGTTTTAATTTTGGATTGCTTTAAGGTTTAATTTGGTTGAAAGAATGTTAAGTATGAAGTCTAAAGATCTGCTTTTTAATCTAGTTTTTATCACAAAAGATTACTACAGTCAGATCCCTGCCTCTTCAATTGAAGAGCATAAAAAAAACTTCTGCTTTTATTATAGCATATAGTTTGCCGCAGTCAGATCCCTGCCTCCTCAGATCTTCAATAAATAAACAAAGGACTTCTACTTTTTTAAACTGTAGTAAGCCAATGTCAGCTTGCTACAACTTGTACCTTTCTGTACTGACAATTTAGAATTTATACTAGTACAAAAAAAGAATACAGGAGTTGTACTTCCTGATCCTGCAGCCTAACACTTTCACCCAGGGTGGTTACCCTCTTCTCCCCATCCTTACTACAAGAAAGAAGTTAAAGAAAAAGACCTGACCTGTACCGACAGAAATGCAAGAGCTTTAGAAAGGCTCACCTAGACTCTACTCACTTTGCTGTGAGGGAAAGGTTAGTTTGCTTTTTATTTGTTGTATTTTGTATTATTTTATTGCCTTTTTCTATTTTGAATACTGTGATTTCTTTTCTTTACCTTGTGTTTTACTTGTATTCTGCTTTTAACTGCATTTAACCTCATTAGACCCATTATAGAATACAATACCCCATTTGGTATGTATCTCTCAAGACATCTGCAACAACTGGAAAGGCCGCAGAAATACCTCACTAAAAGAATCATAGGCCTAAAGCAGATTCCCTATGCTGACTGCCTTAAAAATCTCCAACTATACTCTTCCACATATTGTCTACTCTGAGGTGATCTCTACTTAACATACAAGGCATGTCAAACCCAGAGCTGTTGGACATGTTACACTTAAAGAAATCCCAATCCCTCAGAGCCACACGCTCCAGGGATCTAAACCTTGTCATCACAATAAACAAAACATGCTGGAGGGATATGTTTCTGACCAAGAGACTCCACAGACTCTGGAATAGACTGCCCATACATGTCAAGCAGAGTGCGTCTTTGGCCCTCTGCAAAAGGAACCTTGATGATTGGGTGGGAGAAAGGAAATTCACCCCCGGTGATCACGTCAGTCACCTGCTAGACAGGGGTCCAGGGAAGTAAATAGTGTGAGAAGAAATAGCCAGGCAGTTGTTATGGCTAGGCTTATATAGGCCCTAAGGCCGATAGCCTAGTATCAACCTATGAACCTATATTAAAACTTCAAAAGAGACCACAGCTCTGTCTCTTGTGAGTCAGGCAGAAATTTTTTCCCCACCCAATTACCGTTGTGTTCTTGAACACCAGTCTTTCTAGTTGCCTACCCCTTATATTAATTTGACCATATATGTAATTTCCTCTCTGCTTTTACTGGCTTGTGTGAGTAAGCGCAAAATTTGCATTTTGAGAAATCACTCCCCTTCAACTATTTAAATTTATTGGCCACCCTACTGTATTTCATAGTACCAGAATACAAAAGTGACCACCCACTTTCAATCTATCTTGTTTTAAAAATAGTGACTCTCCACTAAAACTTAACTTTTTAGACAGGTAAAACTTAAGTTACCTACTTTCATATCTTACTCCTCTAGTGCACACTGCAGTGTTTAGGATACACCATTTTTTTTCATCTTACCTTTAAGCATCCCTGTGACTAGCACTTGCTCAAAATCCACATGAAAAGCACTAGGAAGCCTTAAACTGTTACAAGCACTCAACTCTCCTTGTTAATAAGGAGAAATTAATCATAGGCACTAAACAGCCTATAACTGCAAAGTACCTTGCTAAGGTAATGAAAAACAGCTCTTGTATTTTACAAAAAAAAAAGCACCAAAGCAGGCATGTCCAAGGGTCAGCTTCTGGTGATTTCTCCTGTCCACCTGGTGAATCTGGGCATACTGGGGGAATGTAGCAATTGCCTCATGCACACAGACAACCCTCGCCTCCTACCACCCAACACTACAACCTGTGAGAGATGCACTTACATAGCCAAACTGGAAGCAAAGCTCTCTCCACCCAAGATTGTGCTAGACAATCAAGAGGAAAAGATTAACACCCACACAACACCTCAAGCAACACATAGCCCTTCTACACCCACACCACCAACACCCTCACATAGCAACACTAAACCCTCATATGTGGAGGCCCTTAACAATGACCTGCTTAAGCAACAAGGACCTCCGAAGCTGAAATGCAAACAAACACCAATCACAACCAAAGTCACATAGCTCACAACACCAGTGTGCCACCCAACAACAGCCCCTAAGGCAAGACAATGTACCCAACACTTTAGTCATAGATGACTCTATAGTCAGGCTCACTGATGTCTCACTCAACAGACTGAAAAAGGAGAAAATTACAGTCAGCTGCCTGTCGGATGCCAGGATCCGCCACATAATGCATGCACTCAAGTCACTCCACAACAAGTACAAATATGACTCTGTCATTGTGTAT
The DNA here is from genome assembly GCF_019279795.1 of Protopterus annectens. NCBI lineage: Eukaryota > Metazoa > Chordata > Ceratodontiformes > Protopteridae > Protopterus > Protopterus annectens. Next base: position 435,594,346 of record NC_056736.1, on the reverse strand, counting down.
GTTGGAGTGAATGACTTGAGATGTATCTCCCTGGACTACATGAAAAGAGACATGGAAGAGCTCTCAGATCATGTGGCCCAGGCAGGTATGACCCTAGCCCTGAGTAGCATCCTGCCTTCGCCCAGAATGATACCACAGTATAAGGACAAAATGATTGACTTCAACAATTGCTAAGCTTCTGGTGTCATTCAAAGGGAGTCCAGTATCTGTCTGCCTGGGATGACATGATCGACAGACCACGATGCTTTGCCAGATATGGTCTGCACCTGTAGCCCCTGGGATTCAGGCTATTGGCTAAGGCTCTTGCCACCCATATAGTGCCTTTTTTAGACAAAGTTCAAAGGACAAAACCACCTCCGTAACAGGTACAAACATGCAAAATCTGAAGGTAAGGCTACTCAATGCTAGAAGTCTAAACCTCAAAATGCACTCTCTCGAGGCACTCCTAAAAATGGAGAACATCAATATCTGTGCAGTAACTGAGACCTGGTTCAAGGCTCCAGAGAGCACCCCTACAATATCATTCTACAACTCTTACCACACTTTTTGGCCAACAAACCAGGACTGAAACACTAAAGGTGGAGGTGTGTCCATATTCACCAAGGATATTCACACCACCAGGCTAGTTGCCCAACACAATGCATCTGAAATTCTCCAGGTGCAACTACCACTAGGTAAGACTGCAATCCAAATTGTAGCTTGCAACAGATCCCCACCATGCCCCAAGATTCTCATTACACCTTTCTAAACATACTGGAAAATTTTAGGATACGACCAAAAACCCTAATGCTGGGTGATTTCAACTACCCTGGCATTAACTGGGAAAACTACTCATGTACCAACACCTTTGCCAATCTGGTGGTCCCGTGCCATAAACAAACTTTACAACAAAAGGATGAAACTGTTGCAGAAAAGAGGAAAATCCCAGGAGGATGCAAAAAACTCCCTTACCAGCCTCAGTAAGAAGCTGAGATCCCTCATAAAATCCTTCAAAGCTAGTTACAAAAATAAAATTGCCAAAGATTCCAAAGGCAACCACAGGGCATTCTATAGCTATGTCAAGAATCTAAATGGCAATGCTCAGATCTGTGCTGAGCTACAACAGAATGGCAATAAATATACTGATCCTAAGGATATTGCCAATACCCTGGCAGATCAATTCAGTGCCAACTTTACCCCGTCTCACCCCCTAAAGGGCCCATCTCAATACTAAAAGATTGCCAAATTCTGGCAATAATGGCCACATAGGTAAAAACCACACTCTCCAAAGCTAAAAATACAGCATCCATGGGACCAGACGACATCCCAGGCTGTGTACTACATGAACTACAAAATGAACTGGCACCTCACCTAAGTGTCATCTTTAATCATAGCCTCACCTCATGCTTCATGCCCACTGAGTGGTGCACAGCTACAGTTATCCCACTCCACTAGGGGGGATCCACCTTGGATCCTGGGAACTACTGCCCCATCAGTCTGACGAGCCTGATCTGCAAGGCCATGGAACGTATTATCATGGAACTTTAAACAAAGACATTGGCAACCTTCAAACAATGGACCCCACTCAGTTTGGGTTTGTGAAGGGCTGATCTTGTCTCCTGAACCTGATTGACTTCTTTCAATCAGTCCCCAGAACTGTGAATGAGGGTAAGTCAGTCCACACAGCCTATCTGGACCTCACCAAGGCCATTGAGACCATCCCCTACTCTAGAATCGTAGATAAATTTACTAAGCTGGGCATTAATCCCTACATCACTCGATAGTTTGCCAACTAACTTACTGACAGAACCCACACTGTAAAAGCAGCCAACTCCAAATCCAACTCCAGACAAGTGACAAGTGGAGTACCCCAAGGTTCAGTCCTGGGACTGCTCTTGTTTGGCATCTACTTCCCTGAAGTACAGGCCAACAATAAGGGACTCTGGCTAACAAAGTTTGCAGATGACTGCAAACTGGGAAACATTACTGAATCCCCAAATGATGTGGATATTCGACAAAAGGGCCTTACAGAAACAGATGCTTGGTGCCAGAGCCATGGGCTCAAGTTCATTGCCAAGAAATGTATAGTTATCCCCTTTGGGAAAAAAACATGTACCCGTGAATTACCACATAGGTGGCAGTACACTCAACACTGAAAGTGTAATAAGAGACTTAGGGACACAGGTGGACAGTGGACTCACCTTCGATAACCACATCGCCACAACAGTCAGGAAATCCTTCTATGTGGCACACCTCATCACTAAGGGCTTTTCATCCAGAAAAAAAGGAGGTCATTGTCCCACTGTACTCATCCCTCATTAGACCCCTTATAGAATACAAATCCCCATTTGATATGTACTTCTCAGTACATCTGCAGCAACTGGAAAGGCCACAGAAATACCTCACGAAAAGAATCACAGGCCTAAAGCAGATGCCCTATGCTGACAGTCTGAAAAAACTCCAGCTATACTCTGCCACATATCGTCTACTCAGAGGTGATCTCTGCTTAACATACAAGGCCATGTCAAACCCAGAGCTGTTGGGCATGCTACACTTAAAGAAATCCAAATCCTTCAGAGCCACATGCTTCAGAGATCTAAACCTTGCCATCACAATGAACAAAACATGCTGGAGGGATAAGGTCCTGACCCAGAGACTACCCAGACTCTGGAATATACTGCCCATACATGTTAAGCAGAGCGCCTCTTTGGCCCTCTTCAAAAGGAACCTTGGTGATTGGATGGGAGATAGAAAATTCACCCCAGGGATCACATCAGTCACCCTGCTAGACAGGGGTCCATGGATGTAAATATTGTGGAAAGAAATAGCCAGGGAATTGTTATGGCTAGGCTTGTATACACCCTAGGGCTAATAGCCTAGTACCAACCTATGAACCTATGAACTAGTGTGAAGGCTCAAATATGGGAAGGGTTTGAGACCATGGAGAGTGACTTTTGAATGGTGACAGAGAGGTTCTTGCAAGCCATACTGTGATTAAAGAAAGAAGAAAAAGGATGTTATCAAACTGTTCTCACTGAAAGAACAGAAACAGGGAATTTCTTCATTATTTTTTCCATGGGTACTGTAAGATGACAGGCAAAATACAAGACTCATAGTGGCAGTCACAAAACTGAGTTCTGCCATTTGTATGCTATCATCATGATTAAATTATTTTAGAGAACTGGTGTGGGGCATATAGCTGACCATCACAGGGGTTTGCTAAGCGCAAACACTGAAAATGGAGGAAAATGAATGTCAGGTTTGGCTGTGTTTATCAGGTGTGCATGAAGCACTGGAGCCCTGGAGCAGACAGGACCCAGACAGCCAAAAATAGTAACCAGATGCATTCAATTAATACTATTGGGCATTGCACAAACCTGCTACGTGATGCTGCACAATAGTTAATGGGGAGACCTTAAGAATGAATAGTAAAATAGGCAATATCATGTAACTAATCCTGTAGCAGCAAGTGTACTGTAAGTGTAGGGATGGAGTACAGATGGTCTTACTGGGTGTGCAACCATTGTTTTACTGTTGTGACATTGCAGTTTATAGCAATGAACTGCAGCATAGACAAGCATTTTCTTACCCTTGTTGTGGCAAAAGGTGTAAAGTTAGGACTGCTATCCACATGAATCTGGGTTCAAATACAGCATATTCCATACACCTTTACTGTTGTTCCATTTCCCATTATAATCATTCTCACTTATAACACTTAGCAATATGTAATTGATATTAATTATATGTAGGAAGGCTGAGACATTAATATTGGATCAGTTATTTCTTTATTTATCTATGTATTATCACATTTATTATCAAATGTATGACTGTGGGTATACTGTGTACTAAGTTCCTATAAGTATATTTCTGCTTTCTGGACTGGCATGGCCCTTTACGTTTGACTAACATACTTACACAAGTACCTGTACATCAAATAACTCTGAAATTGCATTGCTTGCCACTGCTGCACTGCTTACCATCACACACCCCAGAGCACTGTGCTTGCACGTTGGTGCAAGGTGTGCAACATTTTCAGTGTGCACATTCCCCAGTAAAAAAGAAAACTGGAATTGTCGGGAAACCATAATTTTCCATTGCTCTTGATCTGTGATAGACATGGCAGGCACTCGTGGAGTGTGAGATTTAGGGCTCAGAGAGGAGGTGTCCAGGAGCCCAAGATTTTTGTTGGACAACTAGTGAAACACCACAGTGTCAGGCTGCTGCAGGGGGACTATTCTAGATCCCAGTATAAGACAGTGGCTTGGGATAGTTTGGCCCAGGTTATGACCAGTGCAACTGGTATCCCCCACACTGGTGACCAATGTAGGCACCACTTTAGTGACTTACATTGGAGGAAGAAGGGTACTCTTTATGCTTGGATCAAGGAATTTAGGATGGAGGACATCCCATGCATGGGTAAGTATTGACTACAGAAAGTACTTGTAAGGCTTAAAAGCTGAATATAGGCAAGATTGGTATTCATAATGGCATTCTGTTCAGTTTTTTTGCACAGCTGCAATGGCAAAGGTGTATAATGTTAGGATCCATGCACTAGACTGGCAACGATGAGTGAGGCATGTGGTATGTATGCAGCAGAAGAGTAGTGTTATTGTAGCATTAAATGTTAAAGATTGCTTTGTTTGTATTTTATACAGTTGTATCAAATTGAGCATGCATATTGCAGCTGTAAAAACAAGTATGCATGCATACATTAGTCTGTAGCACAAAGATAGCTTATTTGGTACTTTATACAGTTGTCTCAAATTGATGACGCATATTCCAACTGCAAAAGCAAGTATACATGCATTAGTTCATAGGTTCATAGGTTCATAGGTTCATACTAGGCTATCTGCCCGAGGGCATTTACAAGCCTAGCCCATAGTTTTGTGGCTTACGCCACCCCTTTAGTATGGGGAACTATACCCATTATTTTGCTGTGTCTCTGTCGAGCAATGACACTGAGGTAATCCCTGGGGTATATCTGCGATCACCCATCCATTGGTCAAGATTTCTCTTGAACAAGGCCAGCGAGGTGCTCTGCCTCACATATACCGGGATTTTATTCCACAGCATAGGGAGTCTTTGGGTGATGAATCTATCCCTCCAGCACGTCCTATTAATAGCCGTGTCGAGGTTTAAGTCTCCCGCCCTTGTGGCTCTGACGGATCTAGATTTTTTGAGGTGAAGCATATTCATCAAATCTGGGTTTGACATGGCCTTGTATGTTAGGCAAAGGTCACCTCTGAGCAAGCGGTAAGCGACTGAATAGAGCTGGAGTTCTTTCAGTCGGGCAGCATAGGACAGATGTTTGAGACCCTTTATCCTTTTGGTGAGGAACTTTGTGGCCTCTCCAGCTGCTGCAAGTGTCGGGTCAGATACATTCCGAATGGGGCATTGTACTCAATCATTGGTCTGATGAGTGATGAGTATAGGGGGACTATGACCTTCCTTGATCTAGATGAGAATCCCTTCATGATAAGGTAGGCAATGTAGAAGGTCTTCCTAACTACTTTAGCTACATGGGTGTCGAATGACAGACTACTATCAACCTGGGTCCCCAGGTCCCTGATAACTTCTTCTGTGCTCAGTGGATTGCCACCTATTTGGTAGCTAGGGGTAACCTTGTTTTTCCCAAAGGGTATGACTATGCATTTTTTGGCATTTAACTTTAGGCCATGGCTCTGGCACCAGTTATCTGTTTCTGTGAGACCCTTCTGAAGGATATCTGTGTCAGATGTGTTTTCTACTATGGCGCCCAGTTTGCAGTCATCTGCAAACTTTGTCAGCCATAACCCTCCTGTGTTTGCTTGCACTTCGGAAAAGTAGATGCCAAACAAAAGTGGGCCCAGGACTGAGCCCTGTGGTACACCACTTGTGACAGGCTTTGAGTCTGACATGGCGCCAGCAACTCTGACCCTGTGGGTTCTGTCACTCAGCCAGTTTGCAACCCATCTTGTGATGTATGGGTTAACATTTAAGCTGATGAGTTTTTCAATGATACCCGAGTGGGGTATTGTATCGAAGGCCTTCGCCAGATCGAGGTAGGCTGTATGGACTGCCTTTCCCTCATCAATGGCTTTGGTGACTGTTTCGAAAAAGTCAACCAAGTTTAGAAGGCATGATCTGCCTTTGACAAAGCCAAACTGGGATGGATCCAAAGTCTGCAAATTCCCTATGTCTTTATTTATGAGGTCCATTATGATCCTCTCCATGGCTTTGCAGATAAGGCTTGTCAAGCTAATGGGCCGGTAATTTCCAGGGTCGGTGGAGGCACCGCCTTTGTGAAGTGGGACCACAGTTGCAGTGCGCCACTCCCTGGGTACGTATCCAGAGGTAAGACTATGATTAAACAGCTATCCTAGCTGTGGGTTTAATTCATCGTTGAGTTCGTGGAGCACACAGCCGGGGACACCATCAGGTCCCATGGATGCTGTGTTTTTTGCTTTGGAGAGAGCAGTTCTCACTTGGGCGTTGGAGATGTTTGGGGGGCTGCAATCGCTTGGTATAGATATCTCTCCTTTTGGGGAGGGGAGAAGTTTGCACTGAACCTGTCAGCCAGTATGTTGGCAATGTCTGTAGGATCAGTAATCTTCACATCATTTTGAACTAGTTCTGAGCATATCTGGGAGTTTCCTCCCAGGTTTCTAACATAGCTAAAGAAGGCCTTATGATTGTCTTTGAGTCTTTAGCTATTTTTCTCTCAAAATTTGCTTTGGATGATTTTATGAGAGCTCTTAGTTTTTTACTTATAGTGATCAAGGGTGTCTTACCTTTTAAGGATTTTGCTCTATCTTGTAGTAGCTTCCTCCTTTTGTTGTAGAGTTTGTTTATGGCTGGGGTCCACCAGACTGGACGCTTGCCTTTGGTACAAAGAGTCTTTGTTTTGCTTGGGATTGCCTTATCCATGCAGTCCTGCAGGTGCTGGTAGAAGGCATTTGTAAGTGATTCAGCAGCTTGAGTACTGTTTTCCGCCGGCTCGGCACAAGCCAAGAGTACAATATTAGACTTTACTCAGAGGTGGTGGGTTCAAATACCACACTTCCCAACTACACAATAATTGTTAATTTTTCAAGTATGTGTAACTTAAAGGTTTGAAGTAAAAGCTCTATACAATGAGCCACATGCATTGCTGTAAACTGTAGTCTAGATAACTAGAACACATATATATGCAATATATGTACATGTAAAGGAGTACTTGTTGCAAACTGTACTATAGTGTGCATCTGTTAGGAGCTGCTAGTCTTAAAAGTAATAAGTTATGTGTTAGGGGGTGGTAGTCTTAAGAGTAAAGATTAACATAATAGAGTCAAATAATTGTATTAAATCAATGCGTGTTGCATATGATGGTACTATTATCTCTTTTTTTTCTCAACCCTTATCTTTTTGCTGTTTTATTTTATTATGTGTCTTCAAAATGTGTCCATGTCATCCATGTGTACCATATCACAAAATGTTCCACAGCACAGCAGGGTAGACCTGCTCCACTGGATCCACCTGCCTCCACTCCACCAGCCCTGGCACCATTGTCCAGTACATATGGGAGCTGTTCTGGCAGTACCACATCTGCTGCCCCTGCACTGCCTGCTCCCTCAGGTAGTTCTGCCCTAGAGGATAGGCCAGTGGTTCCCTCTGGGAGCAGTGGCAGGGGTAGTGAGTTTATCACCTGCTCTGAACTGCCAGGGATGGTGCGTAGGGTTGTGCAACACACTGTTGGTGCACACCTACTTCAGATGGAGGGGCTGCTCTCCCTCATTTTATGTAGGACCAGTAGGAGAAGGAGATGATGAGTGCTCCAAGTAGTGGTGGAGTGAGGTGACAGTGATGACCGTCCTGTGGGTCCTAGATGTCCTCACACTCACCCCATCCATGATATCTTGTTTGTCTTGTCTGTCTGCAATTGCTTCGTCACCTTCCCAACTTACCATACTCAGACATACCAACATCACTTCCCGTACATTCATAGGTTCATAGGTTCATACTAGGCTATCTGCCCTGGGGCAATTATAAGCCTAGCCCGATTTTGTTTGGCTTACGCCACCCCTTGATTTGAGTATATCGTGCCCTTTTTAAGGTTTAGTTTGCTGTGCCTCTGTCTAATAGTGACACGGAAGTAATCCCCGGGACAAACCTACGATCCCCCATCCACTCATCAAGATTCTTCTTGAAGAGATTCAGTGAGGTGCTCTGCCTAACATGAATTGGAATTCTGTTCCAGAGCGAAGGGAGCCTCTGGGTTATGAATCTATCCCTCCAGCAAGTTCTATTTATTTCAGTGCTGAGGTTCAAGTCCCTCAAGCGTGTGGCTCTAAGGGATTTAGATTTACTGAGGTGGAGCATGTCCATTAATTCTGGATTGGACATAGCTTTATATGTCAGGCATAGATCGCCTTGAAGTAGGCGGTATGCAACTGAGTAGAGCTGGAGTTTTTTTTAACCGAGCAGCATATGGCATCTGTTTGAGTCCCTTGATCCTCTTGGTGAGGTACATTTGGGGTCTTTCTAATTGCTGCAGGTGTCGGGTAAGGTACATCCCAAAAGGGGCATTGTATTCTATGATGGGCCTGATGAGGAATGAATAAAGGGGCATGATTACCTCTCTTGATCTAGATGTGAATCCTTTCATGATGAGGTGGGCTATGAAAAAGGTCTTTCTAACCACTTTGGCAATGTGGTTGTCAAAGGAGAGATTGCTATCAACTTGGGTCCCCAGATCCCTAATTACTTTCTCTGCACTTAATGGGTTACCGCCTATGTGGTAATTTGTGGGCACATTGTTTTTGCCAAAGGGTATGACTATACACTTTTTGGCATTTAGCTTTAGACCATGGCTCTGGCACCAGTTATCCGTCTCAGTGAGACATTTTTGAAGGTTGTTTGTGTCAGCTGGAGAGTTGATTATGATGCCTAGTTTGCAGTCGTCTGCGAACCTGGTGAGCCATAGTCCTCCCACGTTGGCCTGTACCTCGGAAAAGTATATACCGAACAAGAGCGGTCCCAGGACAGAACATTGTGGGATGCCACTTGTGACCAGTTTCGAGTCTGACATGGCTCCAGCAACTCTCACTCTGTGGGTTCTGTCTTTGAGCCAGTTTGCGACCCATCTTGTGACATAGGGGTTTATATTTAAGCTGGATAGCTTATCTATGATGCCCGAGTGGGGTATTGTGTCAAATGCCTTTGCTAGGTCCAAATAGGCTGTGTGGACTACCTTCCCTTCATCTATGGCTTTGGTGACTGTTTTGAAGAAGTCAACCAGGTTCAAAAGGCAGTATCTGCCCTTGATGAAGCCGAACTGGGTAGGATCTAGTGTCTGTAGGTCCCTGATGTCTTTGTTTATGAGCTCCATGATGATCCTCTCCATAGCCTTGCAGACTAAGCTAGTCAGGCTTATGGGGCGATAGTTTCCAGGGTCCGTAGAGGCTCCACCTTTGTGGAGTGGGACCACTGTTGCTGTACGCCATTCTATGGGCACATATCCTGTAGTGAGGCTGAGATTGTACAGCTGTTTTATTTGAGGGATTAGTTCTTCTTTGAGTTCATGTAGGACGCAACCCGGGATGCCATCTGGTCCCATGGAAGCAGTGTTTTTTGCTTTGGAGAGGGCAGCCTTCACCTGAGCATCAGAGATGTTTGGGAGGCAGCCCTCTGCCGGGATAGATACTTGCTCTTTTTCTGGGAGGGAGGGGGTGGAGAAGTTTGCACTGAACCTGTCTGCCAGGATATTGGTGATGTCTGTGGGTTCAGTGTATTTTTTGTCATTTAGAATCAACTCAGAACAAGTCTGGGAGTTGCATCCCAGGTTCCTAACATAACTGGAAAAAGCCTTATGATTGTCTTTAGTGTCCTGAGCAATTTTTCTCTCAAAGCTGGCCTTGGAGGATTTTATGAGGGATCGTAATTTTTTGCTAGTACTGATCAGAGATGTCTTCCCTATTAGGGATTTTGCTCTATCATGTAGTATCTTTCTCCTTCTGTTGTACAGTTTATTTATGGCTGGGGTCCACCAGACTGGACGCCTGCCTTTGGATGTTTGGGTTTTGGTTTTGCTTGGGATAGCATGATCCATGCATTCCTGAAGGTGTCCATAGAATGCATTTATATAAGATTCTGCGGTTTGGGCCATAGTTTCCACTGGCCCTGGGGCCTTGAAGGATTCCACTTCAGTTTTGAGAAGTGAGAAGTTCGCTTTTGAGAAGCTTTTCACTGTGGTTTTCTGGGCTAGGGGTGGGGTTGGGATGTGGACATCCAGTGAAATTAATTTATGGTCTGATCTTACCAATGAGGGTATACTTCAGGTGTGGAGCATAGAGTCCCCATGTTGGTAGTGATCAGGTCTAGTATGTTATCCCCTCTTGTGGGAGTGGTGACTAGTTGTTCCATAGCATTTGAGTTTATAATTTCCAGGAACCTTTGGGCTAAGGTGCTGGGGCTTGAGTAGTGCTCCCAGTCTATGTTTGGGTAGTTGAAGTCACCCAATATAATGGTGTTCAGAGAGATCTTCATGTTCTCCAATGTTTTCAGGAAAGCTGAGTGGGATTCCTGACTTTGAGAGGGTGGTCTGTAGGATGCTATAAACTGAAAAGCAGTCTTGCCCACTGTTAGTTGCACATGGATGGTCTCCGATACTTCGTGCAATGCTATTAACCTGGAGGTGTGGATATCCTTGATAAATATGGACACTCCCCCTCCTTTTGTGGTTCAGTCCAGGTTTTGGGGCCGAAAAGCATGATATGAGGTATAACCTGGTAGTGCTGGGGTGCTCTCTGGAGCCTTGAACCAGGTTTCTGTCACTGCACAGATATCGATGTTCTCCATACTGAGGAGAGCTTCGAGTGCGTGCATCTTGAGGATAAGACTTCTGGCATTTAGCAGCATTACCCTTAGTTTCTTGTTTCTTGTGGTGTCTATGGAGGTGGGTTTGACTTTTGAGCCTTGCCTAAAAAAGGCACTATGGGAGTGGCAAGAGCCTTTGCCAATATCCGAAAGCCCAGTGGTGACAAGTGCAAGCCGTCCCTAGTGAAGCAACGTGGCTTGTCGAGCATGTCATCCCAGGCTGACAGACACTGGATCCCCTTAGAATGACACCAAAATTTTAGCCAATTGTTAAAATCGATCATTTTGTCTTTGTACTGTGGCATCATTCTAGGTGAGGGTAAGATGCTGCTCAAGGTCAGGGTCATACCGGCCTGGGCTACATGATCAGAGAGCTTCTCTATGTCTCTTTTCATGTAGTCTAGGGAGGTACGTCTCAGGTCATTCACACTAGCATGTACAATGACTGAGTCATATTTGTATTTGCTTTGGAGTGACCTGAGTGCTTGCGTTATGTGGCGGATCCTAGCGCCTAACAGGCAGCTCACTGTGACCTTCTCTTTATTCAGCCTGGTGAGCGGGACGTCAGTGTGTCTGACAATAGAGTCACCTATTACAAGAGTATCAGGTGTGTTATTCAGCCTTAAGGGCTGTGGCTGCTTGGCACACTGACTTTGTGGGCTATGTGTTGTGCATGTTTTGTTTTGGGGTAGTGTTTGCTTGGATGTCTGCTTTGGAGGTCTCTGTTGCTTAGGTAGATTTTTGTTTAGAGCCTCCAAGTATGTTTTTGTGTATTTATGTGTTTGGTTCGCTGATGTGGTGGGACTATGTGATACTGGAGTTGTGTTGTGTGAGGTTACCTTTTCCTCCTAACTGGTTTCACCAGTTTTGAGATGAGAGAGCTCAGCCTCCAGTTTGGCTATATGGTTGCATCTCTCACATATATTTGAACCTGTTTGGAGGAGGAGAGGGTTGTCCGTGTACATGAGGCAGTTGTAACATTGCCTCAAAATTCCCAGATTCACCAGCTGGACTGGAGAGGAAACCATTGACTGACCTTTGGACATGCTAGAGTAATATAGGGAAACTGAATTAAGATGGACCAATAGGGGACAAGGTAATCGTAGAGAGTATAAGAGTAAGTAGTGCTTATGGTTTTATAGTGCTAACTTGTAAGATTACTTATTTGGACCAGTGAAGGGCCTTAGAATGAGAATATGGTGTTTAAATTGAGAGATAGAGCAGTTCTAAGGGAAAAAGTGAAGAGCAGACTTTGTGGAGCCAGGAATAGTTTAACCCCTATTAGGCGGCGCTGCCCGTTGTTGCACTATGCACAAAAACGCGCAAAACCATGCAAAAGAGGGATTTAAGAGAGGAAGATCAAGGAGTTAGGAATTGACCCAAAATGGCCAATAAAACTATAGTTTCAAGTCAGTAACCACTCCCACAGGGGCAGGCAGGCTGCTCAATGGTTCATCTAAAAAAAAAAAAATGGGAACACGCCCCATGCCCCACAAAAAAAAAAAAAAAAATTGTCCCACACATAGCTCTCCATTTCACACACGTCTTTTTGACACACTTGATTTGGTCCAATTGGCTATACAACATGATTTTGTTGTGGTCAACCCTCTCTGTGGAGGTGACAGTCCAAATTCAGCTAATAACCTTCTTTCCTCTATGGTGCCCCCATTCTGACAAACATCCAATCGTCATTAAAAATAAAATGGAGAACTGCTATAACAAAATTGCTAAGTTCATTACTAAAGCAAAATATACCTCCCACCTAACACCTAACATACATACAACTAGTCACAGCACACAAATTCATCTATAATTCCTCCAAATGCCCAGCCCTGGCTTTACTTCTGACTCTTTAGCAACCAAACCATTCACTAAGAGCTGAAAATCCATCACTTATCCAAGTTAAGAGACCTAAACTCTCTGTAGACCAATACCTTTACTCTTTCACTGTAGCTAAATTCTGGGATGCCCTTCCACCTTATTTACAGTCTATAAATAATGCCCCGTCATTCAAAAAATCACTCTACCAACATCTCTCCTCTCATTGGTTATGCCCTTGCACCATCCCCAATTCCTCAGTCACCTGATTACTGCCCTGACTCATCTATCCGATACCCACACTCTTCTTCCCTCTCCCTGTTGTGCACTCACCCTTAATCACAGCACAGTGTGCCTCACCCTGCCTCACATGGTGTGTAAAAATTGTGTAAGTGCAGATTATCATTATCTGTCTGATCTACTGAATACCTGCCAAGCACCCGAGTCTTCCACAAAATGTTGCTATACATTGCCTATGTTACTGTGTCACTTCTGACTCCTGTTATGTACATTGTTTTTTTTTTGGAGCTTTTCTCCCTGGGCCTCCACTGACAATGGGCTCATTTCAGCCCAGTGCACTTTCCTGGTTAACAAAAGCAAATAAATAATAATATATTATCAGTTTTTACTATTGAAGAAATGGATAGCTATGGTTCTTTCCTCCCTCCCTACTGTACATTCCTGTATTGCTTTCCATTTGTTCTTCCCCCTGCTTGGTCCCTATTTCAACACTTTCCTATCGTCCCCATTTATTTTCTTTAATGCATTTCTATGTGATGGTGTGCATTGCACACCAATGTGCAGCAACAGTAACACAAAAGTACTTAAACGTTTTTGATTCAGTTATATTCGAACCCAGTACCATCTGGCCCTAAAAAGAAATGCATTACTGTATTAACTGCATTACCATGTGCCACCACAGAGTTAGTTAAGTAGAAGGTGTATTCTACAGACTCAGTACTAACTGTCAGACTTAAGCATCTCCATTTCACCGCTGTCCTATCTTCCCCATTTCTTTTATTTGATGCATTATTGCATGATAGTGTGCATCTTACACCAATGCACACCAACAGTAAAGCAAAAGTAGTTAAAAGCATTAGACATAGCTGTATTTCAACCCAGTACCAACTAGACCCAAAAAGGAACATATCGCTGCATTAACACCTGCTACACTTGCTGCCACAGAGTCAGTTAAGTAGCAAGTAAATTCCAGACTCAATACTAGCTGTCAGATTTTAGCATCCCCATTTTACCACTGTCCTATCTTCTACATTTCTTTTCTTTAATGTATTATTGCTCGATGGTGCACATCATGCACCAATGCGCACCAATGGTAAAGCAAAAGTAGTTAAACGTATTAGATACAGCTGTCTTTAAACCCAGTACCATCTGGCCCCAAAAAGGAATGCATCACGGCATTAACACCTGCTGCCACAGAGTCAGTGAAGTAGCAGCTGTATTCCACAGACTTAATACTAACTGTCAGAGTTTAGCAATGCTGCAACTGAAGAGTTACATGATATTCCATTATGTACTAGTTAGTCTTAAGGTCTCCCTTTTGCCCATTGTGCAACACCACACAAACAAGATAAGCACAGCCAAACCTTTCATTATTTCTCCGTTGCCTGTGATTGCATTAAGCACTGCATTGTGCAAACAATGGCAAAAAATAATAACATAATAAAAAACTGACAGAGAAAACACAATTTACACAGAAATGAAGGGGGGCTTGGATGTTAATGAAACTAAACCTGTGAATTGTGTGCTGCTTACTTGTATTTCCAACTTTGACAGCTTTACATGTGACATTTTGTAAGTCTAACCTGACACACCCACCTGATGGTTTCACAGTTGCTTTCACAGTTGCCATCCATTAAACACAAACACCGAGGGAGTGCCTCCACTATGTTTACATCCCTACATGGATCCACTTTTTTAGTATTCAGCAATTCTAATGAGTTCAGGCTTCATTTGCATCTTCACCATGCTAACAGACTTGAATCTACACCACAAGGCAACCGTGTAGCTAGGGAAACTGAAGGGGAGATGAATTGTTTATGTATTGAACACAGAAGAACACTGATTTTCAGATTGATATGGCTGCTTTTTATCAGCTACATATTGCATATGCTGACATGTAACTATGACAATTCTGTTTAATGTTTTTTTTATAATTACTTTGATTAGCACACACTTTTACACTTCTGTCTGTATTACTTACAAGTGTACTGTTCATCTGGAGGTGGGGAGCAAAGCTGCAATTGTGTTATCATACAAAAAGGATTTATGTTGCTATTACTTTCCTTTTATTGTATCCAGCCTACTCTCACATGTTAAGGTCAGTTCTATACAAATCTCATGCATTTTACTTCTTATTCTGTCTGCATAGACTCCTTTCAGGGCTGTATTCCAAAAGTTTTGGGATTCACACGGAACACCAACACAGAGTCTACACAGTTGTTTTATGCCTTCTTGAATAGCTCCAACATGTTGCCTTGGTTGATTAACATGCAATTCAGTATTTATGCAGTAATTAGCATGCCCTGGTGTTTACCTTGTTTGCACAGTGGTGCACGTTGCTACATGGCAATTACTGAATTTAAAAGTTTCCTTGCCCATTTGCGCATTTTTCCATGCCATGCACACAGTGGAAAACCACCATGTAGGGTTTATTGAATCCCATCGTATGACTATTCTGACCTTTCTGACTTGAATTTAACCTTGTATCAAAAAGTGGTAACAGAATTTGAGAAATCAACAATGTTTACCAGTCTGTGTTTTTCTAATTAGTGTCATTTAGGCACTGCATTTAATAAAAAACAAGTTTTCTTTTAACAACTCAGAATTCTGACATAGTCTTACATAATTTTATTGGAGATTTGAAGAGAATATTTTAAAATTATGTGAAGGCTGTCAAAATTTTGAAACTATATATGTGCTTATATAGGTATTTACAGATCTTTGTATACCTGCACACATTTTAGACAGAACACAAGGATAACTATGGAAAACATTTTCTTCACACAAATATTCTTTTAAATTCCAATTGTCTTAACTAGTTGTCAGTGGTCCAGAAAGACAGAGCCATGAATACAACTTGGATGAAACAACTAACTGGAAAGTAGGAGTGTAATGAAGAGTCTGAGGCCACTCACCTAAATCTCTGAGGATGTAAAGGGAGGGACATATGGCTGAGGATATGTGCTGCATTTGAGATTCTTGATGGAAACTGACAAGTGAGAAAAATATTTGTCTCAAGTGGGCATGGCATCCATGGGCTTACATCACTCATAGAAGTGACTAACTATTTCACCTTGAACACATTGTAGATGAAGATACCACTCCCAGTGCAACTTTCAGTGAAATTGTGATCACTGTTGTGTGTATTATTATAGGTGATTTGTAACTACTTTTTGGCAGATGTTTGAGGGCATGAAGTTAGATGGCATGCTTGAGTACAAAGGATGGAACTGCATTTTACCAAAAAAAAAAAGAAAAAGGATGCCCAGATCGACGTTGGTGCTTTAGCCTCTGGATTAAAACCTGTGAGTTAAGCAACTTGATACAAAATGCAGAGTAGTTACAGGAATGAGCACCAGGTGGGAAGGAGCACTTGAAGTTTGGCAATGTTTTCTGGGAACAGTTTCAGAACAATAAAACATGCTGACCTGAAGACTGCAAAATATAATGCCTTACATTTAATAATTGTAGGGAGAGCAACGTGAAAAGATGACAGTTTGCATTATATTGTTTGTGTTTGTTTTTATACTAGTGAATGAAACTGAGAAACATACTTATCCTGCTTTACAATAACATTCCAGCATGATCCATGATTCCTAGTGCACCTTATCAGCAGGCACATTCATTTTCCTTTAGGTCAGAGATTATTGGCCCATAGAGTTTTAGTCAAACAAACTGGAACAAAAGCTTTGTGATTTTTTTTTTATGTAGAGATGCTATGAGATGGAAAATGAAACAAAACTATGAGCTTCTAAATTTTAAAAATGATGGTGTGTGAAATGTCCAATGGAGACTTTCCATATTCAAGAATCTTGTAAGTGCTTTATAAGAATTTTCTATATCTTCAAAATCTTGGGGATATATACTGCATTTGAGCCCCCTACAAAGGGCTCAAATGTCCTAGATTTAGTACTTACCAACATAAGAGGCCACTGCACTACTCCCTGTGTGTTGCCTTCCCTGGTAAGTTCAGACCATAAATCTGCACTGTTTGAAGAACGTTCGGACCTGACACCCCCACAGAAGCAAAAAAACTAAAAAATTGTTCCAAAGCAAGCTATAGACTACTAAGTGATGGTATACAAATGTTTAAACCCCCCGCTAACACAGCCAACAATGAGTCCTATGCGAAGGAGTACACAAATACCCTGTATAAACATTTAAAACAACTGTATAGACTTGGCTGTACCTGACTGGAACAAAACCAGGTCCTCCTGAAAAAACAAACCACCCTGGTGGACCTCAAGTGTAAATAGGTTATATAACAAAAAGAAGAAACTAATGTCTAAGGACAAGAGGGAACATACTCAACAGAGGTAAAATCCCCCCTACAGCTTGAACAAGCAAATCAGACATTATGTAAAGTCATCTAAGGCTAATTACAAAGCTAAATTAGCATTCCTAGCTAAGGATAATCATAAGACAGTTTTTAACTGCATCCAAAGTCTAAAAGGGAATACCTAGCTATGTGCCAAACTTGTACCACTTGTACCACTCATATTGAGCCTGAGGAAATGGCCATCCTGCTAGCTGACAGATTTGGCACAAACTTCACCACCCTGGCCCACCAGCCATACCCCAAAGCATACCTGATACCAGTCTTCTGCTTAGTATCTCTAAAGAACAGGTCATAAAAGTGCTCTCTAAGCCCAAAAACATGGCCTCCATGGGACCAGATAACAACCCAGGTTGCTTAATAAACAATCTAAAACAAGACCTAGTGGAACCACTTGCCACTACCTTTAATCACAGCCTGAACACTGGATTTGTTATAGCAAAGTGGGGAATAGCAACAGTATTCCCCTTGCACAAAGGGGGTAAATCAACTGACCCTGGGAACTACAGACCCATAATTCTAGCCAGTCTTATCTGTAAGGTCATGGAAAGAATCAGCATAGACCTTATCAACAAGGACATAGGCGACCTTCAAACTCTTGATGTGACCCCGTTTGGCTTTGCTAAGGGTAGATCATGCTTATTAAACCTGGTGGATTTCTTTGAGAATGTCACCAAAGCCCTGGATGAAGGCAAAACAGTACAAACAGCCTATCTTGAGTTAGCCAAGGCTTTTGACACAATCTGCAATGCAGGTATCATTGAGAAAGTCTTCCAGCTGGGGTTAACCCTTACATCCCTAGATGGGTAGCCAACTGTCTTACCAAAAGATCGCATACACCACTAGACCAGTTGTCAGTGGCATACCACAAGGATCTGTACTGGCTCTCTACTGTTTGGAATCTATTTCTTGGAAGTCCAGGTGAAAGTAGATGGCCTGTGGCTTACCAAGTTCTGATTGCAAACTGGGTGCAATCATTGAGTCCCCCAATGATGTTAACATATTACAAAAGGGGCTAACACAGACAAATCATTGGTGCCAAAGCCATGGATTAAAACTAAATGTAAAAAAGTGCATTATTATCCCCTTTAGCAAAGAGGAATTCCTTGCAAACTACAATATGACAGCACCCCCTAAGCTGAAACCCAGTGGTGTGAAATTTGGGAACACAAGTTGATAGCAATTTAAACTTTGATCACCATGTGTCCACAGTGTTAAGGAAAGCCTTCTACATTGCACATCTCTTAAGTAAAGGCATTGCATCCAAGAGTAGGATGTTATGACTCCTCTATACTCGATTCTCATTGGAACACTAATAGAGTACAATGCTCCCTTTTGCATGTACCTCACCAGATACCTGGATCAGCTGGACAGACCTCAGATGTTTCTGAGCAAGAAAATTCTGGGCCTCCAAAGCATGACCTACATGGACAGACTGAAAGCCCTGACACTGTACTCTCCATTGTATAGGCTGCTGAGATGCAACTTGCACTTTGCCTACAGATGTGTCTCTGACCCTGCCCTAATGGAAATGCTGCACATCCACAAATCAGATGGGACAAGAGTCGCTTGCTCCTGGGATTTCAACCTTGCCAGTGACATTAACAGAACATGTTGGAGAGACAGATATATCTCCCAGAGATTGCAGCTTCTCTGGAATAAATTCCTAATTTATGTGAAGCAGATTTCTTCAATGACCCTATTCCAGTGCAACCTAGACAATTTGGATGGGAAACTGGGGACTGCATCTATGTCCGTCGTGGACAGAGATAGTCGTTGCTGATCATAGACTTGTTATGTGAATAACGGCTGTCTAACCAAGGTCAGTTAGGGAACACTTTTATAATATGATTAGGCTTGTAAAGGCCCTAGGTCAATTAGCCTAGTAACCTCTATGAAACAATGAACCTATGAACTTAGAGAACAAAATCCTAACAAGGCATTTGATTTAACTATCATATTTTATTTGGTGACATTACCCAGTTATAGATAGACAACACTATTTTTGAATTCCTTGTACACCTCAAGAAACCATACAGAAATCATTAGGCCAAGGTACTGACAGAGTACAGGGAAGGGCAAACCAAATTGTAAATGGATAAAAGTAATAAAGTCTGGCAATGGAGGAGGCAGAATGAGTCAGTACTTTCTAGAAATTATGACAGAAATGGTGGGAATGCTTTGAGTTCATAAAGCCTTCAGGGGGCTTTCAAAAGAATTGAATTGTAAAAGAAGGATGAGCGCAGAATAGGGTATAATCTTCAGACTGAGTGATTGGGTTTCATTTTGGATTTGAGGGTTTACTAATTCTTTTTGAGCCATTCAAAAGCATATGCAACAGGTAAAGCAAAGAGAAGAGCAGTTAGTAAGAGACATCTGCAAGATGCTACATACAATTTGACAGAAGAGCTTGACCAGCACTCTTCTACTGTTGGCAAATCGTTAGTATGAAGGGTGTTTATTCACATAAGACAACTTTATTTACCTCAGAAACAAAGCAACATAAGGGAAGAAAGGAAAGCAGAGTAATTATAGGATAGTAGAAGCATAATATGCTTACAAAGAAGATAGCCTGTTCATTACTAACAGTTAAAAAAACTGTGGAGACAATAGCATAAGGAAATAATGACTCTGGCTAGGCTTCCAAAGAATCAAAACAGTATATAATGGAAGAATATGACCAAAATATATGCAAAAATGTACTATTGCAAGGGTGTAATGGAGCAAAAAGAATGCATAGCCCTGATTCACATGGACTATCCTTATGTTTTGCTGTTGTCTTCACAAAACTTAAACATTTGCTGTGCAACTGTCATTCAGAACTCTCTTTTCACTTTAAAGAATGATATCAAGACATAATTTAGAACAGGAACAATTGTTTAGTGATTCATCACCAGGAAACCTACAAAGGCTGAGAAATTAAACTATCAATATGATTTTCTGTGTAATTCTAGACAGAGTTTTAATATGCTAATTAGTACTGTATGTTTGCCGTTGTATGTAAATGAAAAATATAAAAGGGATACTTTTGGGCTTCAACAGTGGGAGTTAAGTCATCTACTAATGAATCTGAATACCTTTGGTATATAGTGGTTTCAGTGAAACTGCAGTTTTACAGGCTTTGAAGTATTGGAAATTCAGCGCAAACTTTGCATTTTTTTTTTGCATTGCTAGTTTAATATAGGTTAACTGGTGACATCTAATAAATGTTTAGTGAAAAAATAAGTGCCCCTGATTATTCAAGTAGACATCACTTCAGGGATGAAAGAAGTTTTTTGCATTTATTATATTTATTTCAGGTTGTTTACTGGGGTAATACACTGATCACTACAGAACATTTGCAGGAGCATCCCGGATAAAGAGATTCACAAAAAAAAAAATAATAATAAAATAAAATAGAAAAAAAATCACAAATACAGAATAATCACAGGAGGTAGATAATTCCATATGAAATTGATACAAGATGTAAATAATATTAGCAGAGTAGAAAATCAAATGTGAATTAATTTTTGTAGTAAATACGAGAGGGAAGCAGCAGCTGAAAACAGATGATCGAAGCAGAAGTGATACAGGTGAGGAGGTGTGTTAGGTTATGTAAACAGTGGAAAAGCACTTGTAGTCAGATTTTTGATGAAGTTGTTTTTAAGTTAAGCTCTGCAGGTGGGAAAACACGAGATTTCTATAAGGTAAAGGGGGAGGGATTTGCCAGAGTTTGGGTGCAGGACTGGAGATGGAATGGTTGGTATTTTGCAGTTTAGTTTGGGTTGTCTGGACTGAGGGAGTTAATGGAGAGAGGAAACAGAGGCTGTAGGTGGTGTTTTTTATGGAGTTTGGCTGCAAGAGGTGGAAAGCCTGGTTGAAGTAGTTTGAAAACAAAAGCCCCTAGGAATAGCTCAACTCTGTTGGAGACTGGTACCCATTTGGCCTTGAAGAGGGAGATGCAGAGATGTTCCAGAGGGGAGGAATTGGAAATTAATTGACAGATTTTGTTTTCAGTGGATTGTAGAGTGGATGATTTTTGTTTTAGAGGCTGTGGCTATGATGGGGAGCCCATATTCAAGTTGAGCAATGAGGACTCCTTTGCCTACTGCAGCTGTAGCTGGTCTGGAGAGAAAGCGAGATATTTTCCGGGACAGAATAAAAGAGAACTGATCTTTTTGCTGTTTTTTTCAATATGGCTTTGGAAGTTAAGTGACTGGTCTAGCCATAAACCTAAGTATTTAAAGGACCTGGTTATTTGTACTGGGCAGTCGTTGAGATTTGAGATGTCGAGATTTTTAGGAGTCTTTTTCAACTTTTGTGAGGTTCTAAATATCATACCTTTTGTTTTAGAGGGATTTAGGAGCAGCTTATGATTGTTTAGCCACTAATTAAGAGAGTGAGTGCCAGAATGAAGCTGGGTTTGAATAGCTGAATGTAAGGGATAGGATCAAAGAATAACCATGTCATCTGAATAAAGAGCAATAAGAAGGTTAGGGAGATCAGGGGGCAGCTTGTTAATAAAGACTGAAAACAAAAGATGGGTGAATATCAATACATGTGGCACACATCTGGTAAGGGGTGCTAGCAGCAATAGGGATGGGCCTAATTTGACTCTGAAGTACCTATTTGTTAAGAAGTGCTGGAACCAGGGACAGTGTTATGGCTAACTCCGATTTTATGGAGAGAATAAAAAAGCAGGACGTGGTCAATTAGATCATAACCTTTGGTAAGGTCAATGAAGAGAGCTACTGAAAGGTTTCCTTTGTACATGTTGAGAAGGATCTCATCTGTAAGTGACCATAGTACTGTTATTGTGCTCTGGCCAGCCCAGAATCTGTGCTGTTTAAGAATGAAGAGGTGGTACAGTTGGTAGTAGATTAGCTTTTCAAGTATCTTCCGAAGTGTAGGGAGGATGGAGATAGGGCAGAAGTGGGAGGTATTTACTGTCTGAGGTTGTTGGGAAGGGGGTTAACCAGAGCAGGTTTTCCATATGTCTGGCATTGTATTTTTAATTAAAAATAGAGGCATTGTGGCAAGGAACTCTTTGTAGAGTGATCCAGAGGTATGTTTTCTAGAAGGGGAACAGGTTTTTTGTGTGCAATTTTCTTAAAAAAGGAGAAGGGGATAAGAGGAGGGGGGCTAGGTGAGCAGGGAGAGAGGTAGAGGTTGTGGTACTCCAGAGGTGCTTGAATTCTTTGAGAAAGCCAGAGGCTGTGAGCTGGCCTTGAGAGATCTGGTTGGTGATAGGAGAGGAAGTGGGATCGGTGGCTTTATGACCTTTGAGAAGGCTTACTTCCTGCCAAAAATGCTAGGATTTGCCTTGAAGAGCAAGTTGTTTGATTTTAAAGTAGGTGGTTTTGTACTGGCATATGGCTTGATTAGTTAGACTACACAGGGAGGTAAAGGCAGTAGGATTTTCTAGTTAGCGGTTTTGTCTCCATGAAGACCATGCATTGTCCTTAAGTTTGAGCAGAGTTTTCAGTTCAGTAATTAGCCAGGGGGATTTGTTGTATTTCAAAAGGTGCTGTGTGAGAAGAAAGAATTTGTCTTAAAGTTGAAGCAGGGTATGTGTCAGAGCTGTTGCAGCCAAGCTAGGGTTTTGTAAGCTGGTAATGGGAGACCAGTCAAAACTTGCTAGGTGTTCTTTTTTGAGGTTTTCTGTATTGATGGTGGATCTTGGTGTAAAGGTAACTAGTTTGGTGGACAGTTTTGGTGACTGATGGATAATTTGGAAGGTTACTGGGCAGTGGTCACTGAATGAAAGTTGAAGAACAGATATATTGGAGATGATGGTATGGTTGTTAGTGATTAGCAGATCCAGGAAGGAGTGGTTATTGATTTGGAGATTTGGATGAGTAGCATCATTCACTGACTGTATAAGGCTGATATTGGCTACGAATTCAGCAATGTCATTGATCTAGGTACTTACATACGTTAGCTTAAAATTAACTAGAATAACAATATTTTTATAGTTTTGGGCAGCTGAGGTGATAGTAAGAATAAGGGATTTAAATTTGTTAAGAGAAGCTGGAGGAGGAAGGTAGGCAACTGCTATTAGAAGGTGACTGATCTTCTGTGAGGGAAGTTTTAGAAGGATCCATTTGGTTCAGTATCTGAGAAGGCATTTGCTTGTGCAATGATAGTTGGTTTAAGGATGTTTTTACAAAGAATGAGAGCGCTTCCATCTTCTCTACTGCCAGATCTGGTGTCTTGGAGGTATGTGTAGGAGGGAAGTAAATGCTGAAAATTAGTATTTCATTGTCTGAACCATGTTTCAGTGACCTCTGTGATGTTAAGTAGACTGTAAGGAAGATGTTTATCTGATCAATTTTATTAGAGATGCTTTGGGCACTAATTAATCCATAGGAGAGGGTGTTGGTGTTAGTAAAGGTTATGGGTGCTATTTGGTAGGAGGTGCCTGGAGTGAATTTAATGTTGGATCTGAGGAGGAGTATGAGCAGAAAGGAGTGAATTCATAGAGGTGCTTAGGATGTCTGAGGTGGGATTGTTGGGTTTTGGTAGGTTTAAAGGAGATGAGGTAAAGGGATGGTGAATCTGAAGATGAGTGAGAATAATAGGTGGTAAATGGAGGGTATAAATTGGTAGAGTAGGCCTTGGGGATCAAATGAGTGCTTGTGGGGCTTTGTGGTACTCTAGGATATAGTAATTTGAGAGATGGGAGAAGAAATGTGGTTAACGATAGTGTAGTTTAGTGTGTTAAAGGAAGGAAGAGTAAGATGGTGAGGTGGAGCATTTTGGAGCATGGGATAGAAAAGGAGTTATGAAAGTAAGAGGAGGGAGTCTGCAAGGATGGATGAGAACCAGAAAGTGTATATTGGAAGGTGACAGAGTTGAGAATAATGAGTGTTTCTTGCTGGATTTATTTACGTGTGGATGGTGATGAAGCTGTATGGAAGTTTAGGGTGGGAAACTATCACAATAAGATAGCTGATAGACTTAGTGAAGTTGTGTGTCCCTTTAATAGGTGGACAGAAGTGGGAGGGAGGAGGGTGGAGACACTGATGTATAACGTGAAGACCCCAGAGGGAGTGGCTGGGGAACTGGAGGTTGCAGGAGACTGAAGCAGGACACACCCCCCCCCAGCTGGAATCAATGAATGAAGATGTTCACGGTTAATGCAGGAGATAAAAAACCCCCATAGCCAAAGCACAGTAGTGTTTAGATAATCAATCAATCAATCAATAAAAAAATAAATAATTAAAAACGGGGTGTGGAGAACGAGGTGAGAAAACTAACCATAACTAAGCCTCCTTAACTGCTAAAGCTATGAGTGTACACCTTCAAGCTCAGAAACAACTGTGTGAGGTGAACTTCAGATTAAACAAGCTAACGAAACTGAGTCCCTTGTAAGCACCCGAGTAAATGCAGCCTGTTTCCCTGGTAATAAAAACGAGCTGTTAAATTGCATTCTGGCAGAAATATGAGTAAGGAGATTCTGAGCCTTTACAGCCTTGGTTTTAAAACATAGAACTGTATTTCAGTAATAGATTCATTCTAACAAAACAAGTTACAGAAGACTCTGAACAGTAGTTATTTTGGAAGGCAAGTCTTCTTCTTCTTTCGGCTTTTTCCCGGTTAGGGGTCGCCACAGTGGATCATTGGTACTCTTTATTTCTCAGACCTAAAAACACAAAAACATGGAGTTTTAGTTCAGGAAGGACTGATCAGATTCTATAGTTAAACATCACAAATATAATCAGAATTGTTACATTCAAAAACAAAAATATGTTCCAAACACTGAACCACCACAAAGGAGCTCAAATCCAAGTAGAAATCCAAATAAAAGAATTGTTACATTGATAAATCATTTAAAGATTTTGTTGACTTTAAAAGCATTGCAAAAAAAAAAAAAAAAAAGCACTTCTTGATGGAAGCAAGTCCTCTGAACCTCTCCATACTTCGGCATTTTTAAATGTGCTATCTTGGAGGTCATACAACCTAGGTGGTCAGGAGAACTGTCCTTACCTGCATATTACCATGATCTCACCAATGTTAATGTCTGCACTTCAGCTAAACAGGATTGATTATTCCCACATTGAGTACATCCACAGTGATCATGCATAGAACACCTATTCATAAAACTTGTTATGGTTGACACCTGAAGTTTTTTTTTAATTGCTAAGAAACACAGCATCTGTAACTTTAGGAGTCCATAAGATTTACTTACTCATATGTCAGATAATATAGCATTTGTGGCTACATCAGCTTCTCAGAGAATTAAACATACAAAGAATATGAATAAAATAAACATGTTTATCAAGCTGCCAGGCTTGTGTTCAGCAAACTAGCAGATAAAACTCTTGTGTGTGACCACAAATCTGTCATGGTTGGGTTAATACTTCAAAAACAAGACTGCAGTATTCTGAGGATATCTCCTTTCTACTAGACGCAGAAAATATCAGAGGTAATAGGGCTGGGGGAACCCCAAAAATTAACCAATTAACTATTTTTAATACCAGCACTGAGGCAAAATATCTTGTTTGCAATTAATTTTTTTAAAGTTTTTCTAATGTCCTGTGTTCGAATTCCATAGATTAGTGGATTGAAAAGTGGAGGAATCATGAAGCATGCTAGTGACACAAACAAATGTACAAAATCTAAGGGATCTAATCCCCCAATACGAGCTTGAATAAATACCAGTGAGCCACCCATCAAATACATACACAACAACAGGAAGTGTGTCATACAGGTATTCAGGGCTTTAGATTTAACCCCATGAGAAGCCCTGTAACAGACTTTAAAGATCTTTATATAGGAATAAACAATAACAGTTATCATTGTGAAAGCATGAATCGCAGATGTAGATAGTTGATATATAGTGTTAACAGATGCATCATTGCATGACATCTTTATATAGGTTTGAAAAAAACAACATATGTTATCTATAAACTTACTACACAATGGAAGTCTAACTATAAGAGACATAAATGGCATAGTAATGCAAAATGAGTACAACCATGGTACTATTAAAAGTGTGCACACCCTCGTTTTTGTCATAACACTGGCGTACCTCAGTGGATTACAGATGGAAACATATCGGTCATATGCCATTACTGCTAATAAAGACATTTCATTGAAGGCAGATAATGTTTCAAACAGGATTTGAATTAAGCATCCTGACTGTGAAATAGTTTTTACTTCAGAAATAATATCTGTCATTAGTTTTGGAAAGATTGCAGTACTTGTACATAATCCATTTAAACACAAATTACAAACAAAAATATATTTAGGTTTATACAGATTTTCATTCAGGACAATCACAGTAATGAGGGATGTGTTGCCAAATAATATTAATAAATAAAGCACAAAACTGGCTAGAAAAAAAGAATACTTTAAGTTTTCCATTTTCTCAAATCCAGTTAGTAGAAATGTAGTCCCAGCTGAAATATTAACCATTATTACTTACTTATTCTCTGAAATAAAAGTCACTTACAACATTTAGATAATATAATGTTTAATGAATATTAACAAAATTTAGAAGATTGTATAGAGTATGCAAACACGTGTCTACTTAGAAACTCTTATTCAATGTACTTTGTTTACATACATTCACCATCAGTTAATCGGTTGTAAGTATTTTGCATACATTCAGGTGGAAAAATCATCTTAGTGTCACTAAGTTAACACTTTAATTAGTCACAAATATATTCAGTTATTAGAAAATGTATTTATTGTTAGTATGAAAACTAGGATGAGGAACTTGCAGTATGGATATTAAGTTATCACAATACTGTTTATGTACACTTTTGCTATCTCTTACATACCTAGTTGCTCAGTTGTATAAAAACACAATAAATTCAATATATAATTGAAAGAAGATAATCTGTTATCTAAATTTTAATGGTGTCATCTGTGTCAATGTTTCAGATACCGGATAAGATGCACTTTAACTTATGTCAATAGCACATTGCTTAGCTTTTAGGAATGAATTCTGGCAAAAAAAGCTTTGGTTTAAAAACTTTCTCATCTAAGAGAAAGTAAATTACGTACAGAATATAGCTTACCTCACATTTCATTGCCAATGCCTGCAGGCTGAGAACAAACTCCTGCATTTAAACTATATTATCTCTCTCAGGAACTTAGCTGTTTATTAATACTAATAACTCGGGGGAGCAATTCATCACTAAGGCTTATTTACCTGGCAGCTCTAATTAGACTATAGAACTTCAAACTTTATTCATCAGATCTACCTTCTGATAAAATCAATATACTTTCAAATGTTCTGATGGTCTCAGTTTGCAGTATTCATGTTTGTTTATTACAAAACAGAAGTAAATATATCTGCCTAGCAGTACAGGGCTATAATAATTGCTGCTAGTACCACATGGTAGTCAGTAGAAGACATTACAATTCATTCATCAGATAAGGTACTTACCAGAAGTCCCTTCTGTTCTTGTTTACTAACTGACACAGCAGTGTTAATTTCTGGTCCTGTCTGGGCCAAGAACAGACCACACTCAGCCCACACTATATTAGTTTGAATGTTTATATTATTATATGTTTTATTTTGGAAATGACAATCACATACTGGAAAGCACAGTGACATAGAAAAGAATGTCATCACTTTAAAGTGCAATTGTTGTTTAGGAGATACAGTAGATCTAAGGGTCTGAGGCATTATGGCACTTTGTTTTCATATCTGTGAATATTTTCTGTATGCATCTGTTTGCAATCCTATATTTGCCATGCCACTCCATTAAAATTTAAACCTCAGATGTTCATGATTCCTAACATATAGAAGTCAAATCCTTATGTGAAGGCATTCCAGATGGTACACTGGCTGGAAAATCTTTTAAAACTTTTGTTAAATGTGTTTCTGCAATCTTATGAAGGCATTTGCAGACATGTTTAAACAAAATAAATGCACATGGTACTGCACAAGTCATATTACCCAATAATAATGTTTACATTGTTTAGGTATCTAAACTACACATCTCAATTCTTAGTTCAAATTAACCTGCAAAAAAATTCCCTTATGGTACTGCCACAAGTAATCTGTTCAGTATATACTTAAACTTGCTTAATTCTGTTTTATGCTTGACCAAGTATTTCACATTGCTGTAATTTAATGTAAAGTGTTTCTCATGAAGTATGTTGTTCTCTGTTGCCAAATATTTTATCTTAATGCCATTATCTCTGCATATACTGTTACTTTTTATCATTCGATATTGTGCCATGTTTGTTCTTGTAAAATGCAACTCAGCCTAACACTGTAGTTGGTTAATTCCTGATGAGTGCCTTGGTAAGCAAACAAAAATAAATAAACAAACAACTAAATAAATAATTGTAGATGCTAGTGTTTGCACACATTTTCAGGATAGTAATCGTGAAACTGCAAACTTCAAGGGAATTGCAGAAGTCCAACATTGCCACAATCTGCATGAAATGAGTCTAAATGTATTCAAAACAGTCAGTGTGCATCATGGTGAGATGCGCACACAGGAGCGGAAACTTTTAAAGTCAGTAAGTGCACCCCTGCACAAACAAGGTAAACACCGTGGTATGCTAATTACTGCATAACCAGATGAATTGCATGCTAATCAACCAAGGCAACAAGCTATAAAGCAACCCTGTAGACTCTGTGCTGGTGTTCCCCATGAATTCCAAAACGTTTGGAATGCAGCCACAGAAAGGAGAATACATGGACAGAATAAAAAGTAAAATGTGTGAGATTTGTACAGAACTGACCTTAACATGTCACAGTAGGCTACATGCAACAAAATGAGAATAACAACAGCAACATAAATCCTTTTTTGTGCAGTAACACAAATGAAGCTTTGCTCCCCCTCCCCCAAATGAACAATACACTTGCAAGTAATGCAGACAGATAAAAGTGTAAAAGTGTGCTAATCAAAATAATTATATAAAAAAAACATGAAACAGATTATTCATAGTTGCATGTCAGTATATGCAATGTGTAGCTGATGAAATGTAGGTATATTATCTAAAAATCAGTACTCCTTTGCATTCAACGCATAAACAGTTCGACTCCCCTTCAGTTTCCCTAGCTACACGGTTGCCTTCTGGTGTAGATTCAGGGCTGTCAGCACGGTGAAGATGGAAATGAGGTCTGAACTCATTAGAATTGCTGAATCCCAAAAAAATGGATTTATGTATGTATATAAACATAGTGCAGGCACTCCCTGAATGTTTGTGTTTAACGGATAGTAACTGTGAATTCTTACATCAGGTAGGTGTGTCAGGTTAGACTTACAAAGTTTTACATGTGCATCTGTCAAAGTTGGAAATGCAAGTAAGCAGCGCACAGTCCACAGGCTCTGTCTCATTAACATCTAACCTTGTCTTCATTTGTATGCAAATTGTGTTTTCTCTGTCAGATTTTTATTATTATTTTATTATTTTTGGCCATTGATTGCATGATGCGGTGCTTAGTGCAATCACAGGCAACAGAAGAATAATGGAAGGTTTGGCTATGCTTAACTTGTCTGTGCAGCACTGCATGATGGGCAAATGGGAGACCTTAAGAATGACTAGCACATACGGGAATATCATGTAACTCTTCCAGTGGCAGCATTGCTAAAGTATGACAGTTAGGACTGAGTCTGTGGAATACACCTGCTACTTAACGTACTCTGCGGCAGCAGGTGTTAATGCAGTTATATGTTCCTTTTTAGGGCCAGATGGTACTGGGTTCAAATACAGCCATATCTAATATTTTTAACTACTTTTGCATTATTGTTTGTGCAGGTTGGTGTGTGATGCACACCACCACGAAATAATGCACTAAAGAAAAAAATGGAGAAGATAGGACAGAGCTGAAATGGGGAGCAAGCAGGGGGAAGAACAAATGGAAAGCAATACAGAAATGTGCAGGAGGGAGGTCAGAAAGAACCATAGCTATCCATTTCTTCTTGATAATATATGCAGAATATTAACTGAATTTGGACTGTCAACTCTAGAGAGCAGGGTGACCACAACACAATCATGTTGTATAGCCAATTGGACTGAATCAAATTTGTCAAGAAGACGTGTGCAAAATGAAGAGCTATGTGTGACACATTTTTTTTAGGGACAGGTGCCCATTTATTTATTTTTTTGGAGTGAGAGGAATGTTGGGGAAGGGACGTTGGTATGTCTGGGTCTAGTAAGCTGGGTAGGTGAGGAAGCAATTGCAGACAAAGAAGACAAACAAAACAAGACACAGGGACAGTGATGGACACAAGGGGTCAGTAGACACTATGGATGGGGTGAGGATAGGGCATCCAGGACCCATGGACATCAATCTGGCTGACAGTGAGAATTGAGTCCTCACCCACAGGACTGTCATCACTGTCACCTCATGCTGCCACAGACTGGAGTACTTGACATCACCTTCTCCTCCTCCTGGTCCTATGTAAAATTAGGGAGAGCAGCCCCTCTATTTGGGGAAGGTGTTCACCAACAGTATGGCGCACAACCCTATGCACCATCCCTGGCAATTCAGCATTGGTGATAAACTCACCACCCCTGCCACTGCTCCTGGAAGGAACCACTGGCCTATCCTTTGGGGCAGATCTACGTGATGGGGCAGGTAGTGCAGGGGCAGTAGAGATGGTGCTGCCAGGTTGGGTCCCAGACATGCTGGGAAATGGTGCCAGGGCCGATGAGGTGGGGGGGAGGTGGATCCTGTGGGGCAGGCCTACCCCACTGTACTGTAGAGCATTTCTTGATGTGGTACACATGGATGACATGGACGCATTTTGATGACAAATAATAAAATAACACAACAACAAAAAAAGAGATAAGGGTTGGGGTGACAGGAAAAAAAGACATAAGATTAGTATCTTCATATGTAACATACAATGCATTAATAAAATTATTTGACTCTATTATCTTAACATTTACTCTTAAGACTACCTCCCTCTAACAGATAATTTATTACTTTTAAGACTAGCAGCTCCTAACAGATGCACAATATATGACAGACAGCAGCACGTACTCCTTTACATATGCATATATTGCACATATGTGTGTGTTCCAGTTATCCAGATTACAGTTTACAACATGCCACTGGTATGGAGCTTTTACTTTAAACCTTTAAGTTACACATAATTGAAGAATTAACAGTTATTGTATAGCTGGGAAGTGTGGTATTTAAACCCACCACCTCTGCCTAAAGTCTAATATTGTACTCTTGGTTTGTGCTACAGACTAATGCATGCATACTTACCTTTACAGTTGGAATATGCATGTTCAATTTGATACAACTGTATACAATGCCAAAAAATTAACTTTTAATGCTACAATAATACTACTCTTCTGCTGCATGCATACCACATACCGTCATCATCCTCACCAATCTATTGGCATGGGTCCTAACATTGCACTCTCTCTCTCTCTTTCCATGGTAGCTGTGGAAAAAAACAGAACAGAACAGAATGCCATTACCAATACAGGTCTTGCCTATATTTAGCTTTTAACCTTTACAAGTACTCTCTGTAGCTGATACTCACATGTGTGGGAAGTCCCCCATCCTAAATGCTTCAATCCAAGCATTGAGGGTATCACTCTTCCTCTTTCAGAGGTCACTTAGTGTTGCCTAAATTGTTCACCAAAATAGGGGACACTTGTGGCATTGGTCACAGCCCAGGCCAAACTATCCCAAGTCTCTAACTTATACTGGGGCCCAGAATAGTTCCCTTGCAGCATCCTGGCACTGTGGTGTTTCACTAGAAGTTCAACAAAAATCTTGGACTTCTGTACACCCCATCTCTGAGCCCTAAATCTTACACCCTCTCCATGAATGCCTGCCATGTCTATGACAGATCAAGAGCAATGGACAATGATGATTTCCCACCAATTCCAGTTGTCACATTTACTGGGAGTGTGCACACTGTTTCAAAATGTTGCACACCAGTTACCATCACTCAAACACAGTGCTCCAGGGTGAGCGATGTTAAGTTGTTTGCAACAGTGGCAAGTAATGCAATGTCAAGGTTATTTGGTGTATGGGCAGTTGTGTATGTGTGTTTGACAAATGTGAAGGTCATGGCAGTCTAGAGAGTAGAAATATCCTTCTAGGAATATAGTACACATTAAACTCACAGTCATATATTTGATGATGAATGTGATAATACATAGATAAATAAATAAAGAAATAACTGACACAATATTAGTGTCTCAGCCCTCTTCCATATAATTAATATCAGCTACACTATGTCAAGCGTTAAAAGTGAGAGTGGCTATGATGGGAAGTGGAACAGCAGTAAAAGTGTACAGAATATGCTGCATTTGAACACAGGACCATGTGCATGACATTCCGGCACTCACATCTGTTGCCACAAGAGAGTTGAAATAACAGCTGTTCATGTTTCAGTTCATTGCTATAAACTGCAGTGTTATAACAGTAAAACAAAGGTTGCACATGGTGTACTAGAACCGAGGACCATCTATATTCCAGCCTTGCACTTATACCTGCTGCCACAGCAATAGCATTGATTAAATGTATCCGGTTTCTATTTTTGGCTGTCTACTTTCTGGTTGGTTTACTTATCCAGTAAAACAGGGAGAAATACTTGAAATAAGGAAAAGCAGTCTATGATATACACAGTAGAAAACGTTAGTGCACATGAAATATTTCTTCATAGGTCTGGATTTCAACTATCACTCCAATGCACCTTCAGAAAAGAGGATAGGTTTTTTATGCCCCTTTGTCAGACAAAAAGTTTTGCAGTAAAAAGCTGAAGTCATTCTTCATACAACCAGCTGCAACAGAATGTACACTGATATCAAACTATAAATTATTTGTACATTTATTAAATTTATTATATTTGGACATGGTGCACTTACTGATCACATAACCTGTTATGATTATTGCTTGCAAATATACAGCTCTGTCTTACCTTTCTGTGTTCCATTGTCATTCATCGTTTATCTAGTACTCTGAGACATACAGTGTGTAAACCATTCTATATCATTGGCCTTAAAATGTGTGAGGATATTAACTGGGAATAATATGATATTCAGGTGCCAACAACTGAAGGGTAGGTTGGATGGCACAAACAATCATATTATGCTCTCCTGGGGGGAGCAAAGGTGAGGTACTGTCATGGCACATGCAAGGCTACACTGTTCTTTTGAGGGGGGAAACAGCTGAGTTATGGTTATGGTAGAAACAAGCACAGACTGTTCTTCTGGGGAAAGCAAAGGTGAGTTACTGTCATGGCATAAAGAAGAATGGACTATTCTTTTGGGGGGCAAAGGCAAGTTACTGCTATAGCAAAAACAATGATATGTTGCTCTTGTTACTGTCCTTGTTTTGCATCCTGCCTGTTGTTTGATTTTGTGAGGGTTGTGAAGTCAGAAACTGCAATGTGTATCATTACTTTCTAACTTCTCTCTTTAATGATTTTCCAGTACAAACATATGGTGCTAAACTGAGGGCATGCAGTGATCATCAGTACTTTTGAGAGGTATGACTGTGTGAATATTTGATGCTTGAGGCCTACTAATTACTAATGGACACATATAAGTCAAATAAGTCACTGGTGTCACATGTTAAGGTAATTTCTGTACAAATCTCCCACCTCTTACTTGCTTACTGTACTAAGTGATGAAATACAAGGGTATGCCATAATATTATTAAACAATATACAACTTGTAAATGCAGCAATTGCAACAGTGTTACTTCAGGGGATGTCTGATTCAAGCAGTACAGAGCCAATATATGGGGAGGTAAAGGTTGTGTGAGTTGCTTGGAATCAATTTTGCTATATGTATGAGGAAGAGGAAGGTTTTAGGCCTCTAGGTTGTGAGTGAGTGCGCTATGAGTTGTCTCTTAGCCAATGCAAGGGCATACTAAGTATGCCTATGTCTGCCTACACCCACAGCAGCTGGTGCTTACCCCTCTGACTCCTCATCTGCTTGTGACTGTGGTGACCATGCTGTTGGTGGTGGGATGTGGGCCCTTTCCCCTTGCTGATCTTGCTTCAGCTGTTTCCTCAGGATTATGTTGTGTAGCATGGCACATACTGTGATGATTTCTGTACATGTTCATGGATTGTACTGCAGGGCTCCCCAGATGTATCTAGGCACTGGAACCGTGACTTCAGAAGATCAAACACACACTCTATGACATTTCTGGTTTGAGGGTGTACCTCATTATGGCATACTTCTGTGGGTGTGTGTGCATTTCTGATGGGTGTCGTCAGCCACGGTTCCAGTGCATAGCCTGCATCCCCCAGTAAATGACTCTGTGGGATTCCCCCTAGCAAACATCTGGTATAGTTGGGAGGTGTGCCAGATATGTGAGTCATGGTAACTACCAGGGCTGCCAGCACACATGTTCAAGATAATTCCCTTGGTATTACACATGACTTTGCAATTGATAGCGTGGTAGCCCTTTCTGTTATTGTAGAGCCTACCCTGTTCCCCAGGTTGTCCCTTAATTTCTACATGAGTGTAATCTATGGCACCCAGTACTTCAGGGTAGTGTTCTACCCAGTAGAACTCTTGCATATTTCTGGCCCTGTCCTCTGTGCTATAGGGAAAAAATATGTGCTCACTCTCATGTTGGAACATAGCTTCCAGGAATTGGTGGAGGACCCTGGATGCTGATGCCTGTGGCATCCCACAGCATGTCCCCTGTTGGTCTCTGAAAGGTACCTGTAGCTAAGATTCTAAGGGCTACACATACATTAGTTCCCCTGGCATAGTTTCCCCTCAGTTGGCTCTGGCTTTGAGTTGAGGCAGCAGAGGTCACAAAGCTCCTGTAGTATTTCCCTGTCCACCCAGTAGTGCTCTACAGTTTCCATGTCATGAATGCTGTGATAAGTTAAACGAGGCCTGAAAACTCTTCTCCTTCTCGGCCTTGGCGTATTGGCAGCAGCATTTGCTTCAGCCACTAGCACATACAAATGGATTAAAGTAGAAGCAGCCCCTAACATTCTGTCTGTGTAGACTTTCAGCTGCTTATGCTGTATGAGACACAGACAAAGGCAAATGCAGTCCATTAATAATCTACATCATTATAAAAAGGCAAATGTGTTGCTGGTCAAACTGATGTTGAGGAGAGTTGCATATGTTTGGAACACTGCAAAAATGCATTTTCTTCAGGTTATTTCTGTAAGAGGAGAACTTCAACAGGTATGCTCCCATTTTGTCACCTACATACTGTATATGTGGAATGTATTTAAGAATAAAGTGAAGCAAAGGCTTTTACACTTATATCTGTATGCATTAGTTAGAAGTGTACTGATAGCATGAACATTTTTGTCAAGCCATTTGAGAGGTACACAAGGTTGAAAATACATGAAAATGGAATGCTGTGTGATAAATATGTACATATATTTCAGAGACAGGTCCTTTGATAGCACTTTTAGCATTTTAAAGATTTTTTTATAAAAATGGGTCATTTGCTGTTCTTTTGTGTGGGGGAAGCAAAGATGAGTTACTGTTATGGCATAAAAAATGGACTGTTCTTTGGGGGGAGGGGGCAAAGGTTAGTTACTGCTATGGCACAAACAAGGATATGCTGCTCTTGTCACTCTCCTTGTTTTGCATCCTGCTTGTTGTTATTGTTTCACATCTGTAGACTGTTTTATGTTTCTCCAATGGATAATACTGACTGGCTACCTTTTCTGTTTTATCTGGAAACATTTATTTTGTAGTTATGTGATACTTACGTGTATTATATTTTTGTTGTCTTTTAAGACACCTTCAAGTATAACAACCAAAACCCGGCACACCATAGGTTCATAGGTTGGTACTAGGCTATCGGCCCTAAGGCCTATGCAAGCCTAGCCATAACAATTCCCTGGAATTTTTTTTCCCACAATATTTACTTCTCTGGGCCCCTGTCTAGCAGGGCAACTGACATGATCCCCGGGGTGAATTTCCTATCTCCCAAACAATCATCAAGGTTCCTTTTGAAGAGGGCCAATGAGGTGCTCTGCTTGACATGTATGGGCAGTCTATTCCAGAGTATGGGGAGTTTCTGGGTCAGGAACCTATCCCTCCAGCATGTTTTGTTCATTGTGATGATAAGGTTTAGATCCCTGGAGCATGTGGCTCTGACGGATTGGGATTTCTTTAAGTGGAGCATGTCCAACAGCTCTGGGTTTGACATGGCCTTGTATGTTAAGTAGAGATCACCTCTGAGTAGACGATATGTCACAGAGTATAGCTGGAGTTTTTTTAGATGGTCAGCATAGGGCATCTACTTTAGGCCTGTGATTCTTTTAGTGAGGTATTTCTGTGGCCTTTCCAGCTGTTGCAGATGTCTTGTGAGGTACATACCAAATGGGGCATTATACTCTATAATGGGTCTAATGAGGGATGAGTACACTGGGACAATGACCTCCTTTTGTCTGGATGAAAAGCCCTTAGTGATGAGGTGTGCCACGTAGAAGGATTTCCTGATTGTTGTGGCGATGTGGTTATCGAAAGTGAGACCACTGTCCACTTGTGTCCCTAAGTCTCTCATCACACTTTCGATGTTTAGTGTCCTGCCACCTATGTGGTAGTTCATGGGTACATGTTTTTTTCCAAAGGGGATGACTATACATTTCTTGGCATTAAGCTTGAGCCCATAGCTCTGGCACCAGGCATCTGTTTCTGTAAGACCCTTTTGTAGAATATCCACATTATTTGGGGATTCAATAATGGCTCCCAGTTTGCAATCATCTGCAAACTTTGTTAGCCAGAGTCCCTTAATGTTGGCCTGTACTTCAGAGAAGTAGATGCCAAACAAGAGTGGTCCCAGGACTGGATCCTGAGGTACTCCACTTGTCACTTGTCTGGAGCTGGATTTGGAGTCGGCTACTTTTACAGTCTGGGTTCTGTAGTAAGCCAGTTGGCAACCCATCGAGTGATGTAGGGATTTATGCCCAGCTTAGCAAGTTTATCTAAGATTCCAGAGTGGGGGATGGTGTTGAAGGCTTTGGTGAGGTCCAGATAGGCTGTGTGGACCTCCTTACCCTCATCCACAGCTCTGGAGACCAATTTGAAGAAGTCAATCAGATTCAGGAGACAAGATCGGCCCTTCACAAACCCAAAATGGGTGGGGTCCAGTGTCTGGAGGTTGCCAATGCCTTTGTTTATAAGTTCCATGATAATGCATTCTATGCCCTTGCAGATCAGGCTTGTCAGACTGATGGAACCGTAGTTCCCGGGATCCAAGGTGGATCCTCCCTTGTGGAGAGGGATAACTGTAGTCGTGCACCACTCAGTGGGCACGAAGCCTGAGGTGAGGCTATGATTAAACATGACACTTAAGTGGGGTGCCAGTTCATTTTGTAGTTCATGTAGTACACAGCCTAAGATGTCATCTGGTCCCACGGATGCTGTATTCTTAGCTTTGGAAAGTGCTGTTTCTACCTGTGTGGCTGTGATTATCAGAATTTGGCAATCTTTCGGTATTGAGATGGGCCCTTTAGGGGGTGAGAGGGGAGTGAAGTTGGCACTAAATCGATCTGCCAGGATATTGGCAATATCTTTGGGATCAGTATATTTAATGCCATTCTGTTGTAGTTCAGAGCAGATCTGAGCATTGCCATTTAGATTCTTGACATAACTATAGAATGCCTTGTGGTTGTCTTTGGAATCTTTGGCAATTTTATTTTCGTAACTAGCTTTTGAGGATTTTATGAGGGATCTCAGCTTCTTACTGAGGCTAGTGAGGGAGTTTTTTGCATCCTGGGATTTTCCTCTTTTCTGCAACAGTTTCTTCCTTCTTTTGTATAGTTTGTTTATAGCAGGGGACCACCAGATTGGCTTCGCATCTTGGTTCTATTTGGGATGGCGCGATTCATGCATGAGTGGATGTGCCCGTGCAGTGCCTTAGTGTAGGATTCTGCAGTCGAACTCCCAGATCCTGTCTGCGTGGGTGTTGTGAAGTTTGTCACTTCTGATTTCAGTAGCATGAAGTTGGCTCTGGAGAAGTTTTTTAAGGAGGTTTCCTTACTGGGGGGTGGGGGTGGGATGTGGATGTCAAGGGTGATTTGCTTATGGTCAGACCTAAACAATGAGGGGGTGACCACTGGTGTGGAGCATCTATCTCCCATGTTGGTAATGACCAGGTCTACGATATTGGAGCCCCTGGTGGGACAATGGATTAGTTGTTCCAGGGCGTTGGAATTTATGAATTCCAAGAACCGTTGGGAAAAGGAGTTGGTACCCGAGTAGCTTTCCCAATTAATGGCAGGGTAGTTGAAATCACCTAGTATTAGGGTGTTTGGTTGTATCTTAATATTTTCCAGTATGTTTAGGAAGGTGTAGTGAGAATCTTGGGGTATGGTGGGGGATCTGTAGCAAGCTACAATTTGGATTGCGGTCTTACCTAGTGTTAGTTGCACCTGGAGAATTTCAGATGCATGTGTTTGGCAACTAGCCTGGAGGTGTGAATATCCTTGGTGAATATGGACACTCCTCCACCTTTAGTGTTTTGGTCTTGGTTTTGTGGCCAGAAAGTGTGGTAAGAATAGTAGTCTGGTATTGCAGGGGTGCTCTCTGGAGCCTTGTACCCGGTCTCAGTCACTGCACAGATATTGATGTTCTCCATTTTTAGGAGTGGCTCGAGAGAGTGCATTTTGAGGTTTAGACTTCTAGTATTGAGTAGCATTAACTTCAGATTTTGCATGCTTGTATCTGTTATTGTGGTGGTTTTATCCTTTGAACCTTGCCTAAAAAAGGCACTATAGGGGTGGCAAGAGCTTCAGCCAGTAACCTGAATCCCAGGGGTGACAGGTGCAGACCATCTCTGGCAAAGCATCATGGTTTGTCGATCATGTCTTCCCAGACAGACAAATACTGGATCCCCTTTGAATGACACCAGAAGCTTAGCCAATTGTTGAAGTCAATCATTTTGTCCTTATACTGTGGTATCATTCTGGGCGAAGGCAAAATGCTACTCAGGGCTAGGGTCATACCTGCCTGGGTCACATGATCCAAGAGCTCTTCCATGTCGCTTTTCATGTAGTCCAGGGAGGTACGTCTCAAGCCATTTACTCCAGCATGGACAATGACAGAGTCGTATTTGTACTTGTTGTGGAGTGACTTGAGTGCATGCATTATGTGGCGGATCCTGGCACCCGAAAGGCAGCTGACTGTAATTTTCTCCTTGTTCAGCCTGGTGAGTGGGACATCTGTGCTTGACTATAGAGTCACCTATGACTAAAGTGTTGGGTACATTGTCTTTCCTTAGGGGCTGTTGTTGGGTGGCACACTGGTGTTGTGAGCTATGTGTCACTTTGGCTGTGACTGGTGTTTGTTTGCATTTCGGCTTCGGAGGTCCTTTTTGCTTGGGCAGGTTAATGTTAAGGGCCTCTGCATATGTGGGTTTAGTGTTGCTATGTGTGGGAGTTGATGGTGTGGGTCTTGAAGGGCTATGAGTTGCTTGAGGTATAATGCAGGTGTTAGCCTTCTCCTCTTGACTGTCTACCACAGTCTTAACCGGAGAGAGCTTTGCTTCCAGTTTGGTTATGTAAGTGCATCTCTCGCAGGTTGTAGTGCTGGGTGGTAGGAGGAGAGGACTGTCTGTGTACATGAGGTAGTTGCCGCATTGCCCCAGTATGCCCAGATTCACCAGGTGGACAGGAGAAACTACCGGAAACTGACCCTTGGACATGCCTGTTTAGGTGCTTTTTTGTAAGGTTTAAGAGCTGTTTTCCCTTACCTTTGCAAGGTACTTTGCAAATGTAGGCTGTTTAGTGCCTATGATTAATTTCTCCTTATTGACAAGGAGAGCTGAGTGCTTGTATCAGGTTCAGGCTTCCTAGTGCTTTACAGCAGGTTCTAGAGCAGGTGCTAGTCACAGGGGTTCAGATTTTAGTGCTACTACTGAGAAACCAGCTAGTTTTAAGGGACAATTTGAAGAGCAGATTTTCTGGCACCTGGAATAGTTTAACTGTAGCCTCGTAGTGCTGCACGATGTGAAAAATGTGCACACACACGTTTTTAAGCAAGAA
The DNA here is from genome assembly GCF_019279795.1 of Protopterus annectens. Lineage (NCBI taxonomy): Eukaryota > Metazoa > Chordata > Ceratodontiformes > Protopteridae > Protopterus > Protopterus annectens. The sequence continues at coordinate 435,554,233 of NC_056736.1, read as the reverse complement.
AGTTGAAAGGGATAGAAATCAGCCCAAAAAGGCTAATAAAATTACAATTTCCGAGCTGGAAACCACTCCTCCAGCATTAGATAGGCAGTACAATGCTCACCAGTCCCATTGGTAGGCAGTAGGACTTCCCTCTGCCACAGCAAGGTCTGGATAGCTCTGAGCACAGAAAATAAAGTCCTGAGACAAGCAAGGCCTGGGATATGGACTGGCTAGAAAAGGTGGGAAACGAGCAAAGAAGATAGTATTTTTTTTTTTGAAACAGGCTAAACAATGCAATAATACAGTAAATAAACACAGAAAAGTCTAACACACTTGAGTGTGTAGTCCTAAACAGTAAATGCAATTAAAACTCTACAAAATTAGCAATTTAAAACTTTTTAAATGAAGCAAGGCAAGTGCACAACTGAAAAACGATTTAAGTGGCAGTAATTCAGCAGAATAAGTAGCTAGTCTACATATACAGAGAAGTCTATATATACAGAAAAGCAGCTAAAACACACAAACCCTTCAGATGCAGTGCAACCTAGAGTACTTGAGTTGTAGCAATATTAAGGCAATTACAGTTATAATAAATGCTCTAAAATATACTCTATATTTCCAAAATGTTTGAGAAGCACAGTCAGAACATAAGGAAATTCAGGCAAAATTTTTTTTTTTTTTTTTTGAAAGGGAAAAAGGAGAAACAGAAGGCCTTATTAAATGGTCTCTAAGTATTAGGTAGAATGAGCTAATGACACTAGACTGGGAGGAGTGTCCCAGATCAGATTTACAGTAGGGACAGGCAACTGCAAAGCCACCAAGTATAACACAAGACACCAACAGGGACGGTGGGTGGGGAAACTAAAGCTATTTGCCTACAAAGCACTAGAGAAAACCACAAAATGAAAGTTTTTAAACAGATAAAGATTTGTAAAGATACAGAATGCTTTAACTACAAAAAAATCAGTTACCCGTGCAGATTACAATAAAAGTGCTATATATAAATTGCTAGAAACAATAAACTGTATAAATAATCGAAAAAAAAACAGGATACTTATATATCTCAGCTAAGAGTTGGAGTCCACATCTCTCATCCACTCTGCTCAGTGTGTATAGACAGAAACTCTCTCAAAGTTAGGGCTTAAATACCTGAAGAACAACTTTTTTTTTTTTTACAAAAACACAAAAGAACCAGCCCCCACTAGCCTGCAGCTATTAGCCCACAAAGCACTAGAGAAAGCCACAAAATGAAAGTTTTTAAACAGATAAAGATTTGTAAAGATACAAAATGCTTTAACTGTAAATAAATCAGTTACCCGTGCAGATTACAATAAAAGTGCTATATATAAATTGCTAGAAACAATAAACTGTATAAATAATCGAAAAAAACAGGATACTTATATATCTCAGCTAAGAGTTGGAGTCCACACCTCTCATCCACTCTGCTCAGTGTGTATAGACCAAAGTAGAGCACCCAAGACATTATTTTACTGGTTCTGCATGGCACGTTATCTCCTTGACACCAACAAGTATGTCACTCAGAAGTGTCAAACCACATAGGTCCCCCTTCACTGATGGGGAAAATCAAGCAATTGTGGATGGGTTTCGTCAACATGGTGCTTTTCTCCTGGAAAGCAGATTGGGAGATAAGGCACATCGGCTGGACATATGGCAACAATTGTGCAAAATGTGAATGCCGTGGGCAGTCACTGCAGAACATATGAACAGGTGCGCCACAGGGCCACTGACATGATCACTACTGCACACAGGTGAGCAGCTGCATTGGGCTGTGACCAAATAGCTACTGGAGAAGGGCCTGCTAGGGAACCCTACTAAACCCCAATGAACAGTTCCTGGCCAATATAAGAGATCCAGACAACTCCCGGGAGAGTGCAGGACAGCATGTTCTGGATGTGGATGCAACACCTTCTGAAACAGCAAGCACATTCCAGAAGGAGCTTCCAGGTAGGCTTTGTTATCTGAACAGTTGAATACTGTTGTATAGTAAAACAATTGATATTAATAAGTTAATTCTGTGTCACGTGTCTTTTTTGTGGGGGGATTGAAGATTGCTACAGTTATAAGCTTAGGCTGGAGTTGTCAGCCACATTCTTGTTGACATTAAATTTAATGCACATATAAAGAGGTAACTGTATTAGCCCCTGTGTTACTGTTAATTAGGATGATGTTGCTCTTACCTCTTGGTTAACTTTTTCCAGGACCATCTGGACTACAGAGGAGTATCTCATCTGCAGATGGTAAGGCAAACATTTTTATGTCAGCACTGCTGAGCAATTTAAAGAAATATTGTAGTGTGTGATGTTGATCTCAGGCCTGTTGTGTGTATTGCTGTACTTTCTGTAATAACTGACAGGACTGTTAGTTTGCTAGCATATATTGTGCTATAGTAGTGCAGGTATTAATTTATTCCTATGTTTCTTGCTTTTTATCACAGGTGATTATAACAGTGGGAGTGTGGGCCCTGTGCCACCTGATGCCAGTGTATCAGCAGACTCTGATGATGATGGTTGCCAAAGTGAGGCACAGTCGTGGGTGCAGAGGCTGAATCTAACACTGAGGTTGACATACAGCCATCTCCTGCATTTTCATCAGACACAGCCAGTAGACCTACGCCTACCTGGTCCAGTGAGCCCACAGATATTGGACAGGTGGAGGGCAAGAACATTGATCAGGGAAGTGTGACTACTGTGGCTTTAGTACCCGTTGAGTCTGGCCATAGCCAAAGTGTTAGTGAGGTGCCACACAGCAGGAATGATAGGGGTGCTCGGGGGGACTCTGCTGTCCCTCTTCCACCTGGTGTAGGTGACACTACCCATACCACTCAACATATGTTTAGGGCTGTCATGGAGGCCCAGACATGTTCCCATAGGTGCTCCAGAAAAATGCTCAGGGTTGTGGATATGGCACAGTCTAACATGTGTGACTGCCTCCACAGTGTTGCCAATTCACTGGATTGGATGAATGACACATTGGAATGAGGGATGTCTGCAATAGACGTTGGGGTGTCTGTCATGGAATGAGCAGTGTCTGTGATTGAATGTCTGCTTGGAGGGGAATGGCATCCTTGTGGACATAGGTCAGCCACATCATTTACTGTCAGCCAACATGACCATGCCTGATCATGTTCTCATAGTGGCAGTGCTTCCACTGCTCCATCAGTGAATGTGCTGTCCACAGCCAGATGTGGCAGGCCCTGGGGTTGTGGTCCTTGGCATCCCCATGAAGGGAGCTTATCCAGCAGACATTGGTCACATACAGGTAGTAGCCCTGCATTTGACCTTGGGCAAGGAGGTGCCAGTGCAACTCCTGGAAGAGCCAGTTCTTGTGGTCATGGACAACAACGACAAACTGCCACCTCTACCATGCATGACTCACACCTGTCCAACAGATCAAGACATAGAGCTACCACAGAGCTTGGCCGTGTTCAAGCAAATGCTCACATACCAATTTCAACTGGAAGACCCCTACAGACACACAGATAACAGTTACTCATTTTGTCTCACTGAGCATTTGTTGTTTTATCCCAATGTCTTTCTGTTTCTCCTTCTTAGTCACTTGCACAAACTCACCAACCTTTTGTATCAGCCTAGGCTTCTTGCCCCTGACACAACATTCTGTGCAAATGATGATAACTGTGCCATATCCCTGTTTTCTATCTTTTGGATTCAGGGATACAAAAGCTGTGTCTGATGCTAAGGGTGAGTACCCTTTTAGTGTTTAGAATATCTGCTTTTGTGTTGTTGAACTGTTTATTGTACCTTTGACTTATATTGGCCATGGATGGTTTGATAGCTGATATCATAAAAATTTGAAAATTGTATAATGAATGCTGTTGTAAGGCTTGTGAGGTCTGGAACTGCAATGTGTATCATCACTTTCTAGCTTCTCTCTTTAATGATTTTTCAGGACAAACATATGGCACACATCATAAGTCACGCCATCATAATCAGATCATAGGCTTGTATGACAGCACTGTAGTCAAACATTATCAGAACAGTGATACAGTATAATGCTCTCTTTTGCGTGTACATCAACAGACACATGCAGGAGCTAGAACGATCACAGGACTTTCCCAGCAAGATAGCACAGGGCCTAGAAACCATGTCATGATGTATGTGGATAGATTAAAAACCATGTCACTGTAATTTGTCTTGTACAGGGTGAGGTGACATCTGCTTGGCCTCCAGGCCAGTGTCTGACCATGCCCTGGTGGGATGACTGCATATACAAACATCTAACATAACTGATGACATCATCACTGTCTGTTGAGTATATGGTAATAACAATGTCCAACATGCTATGGTAAAAGGCTCTCTCTACTGTCAAGCAAGAACACACACACACACACACACACACACACACACACACACACACACACACACACACACACACACACACACACACAGTTAGCTGCAGTAAAAATAGAACCCCTCTTACCCTACCCAGCTAAGTACACAGACTATAAAACACAGTAGTATATGCAAGTGCCATGGCACAAGTCTGACTTTTGCAAGACTGCAGCTGAACTTATAGTACATGATATCAGCAGGATATGTGTGAAACAAGATGCTGGCATGCCTGCATAGGTTTATAGCTTCATAGGTTCAGACAAGACTGCTACCATAATGGCCCTAGGTTCATAGGAGGTTACTAGGCTAAGGGCCCTAGGGCCTTTTCCAGCCTAGCAAAGTTGTACCATTGTTCCCTTATAGACCTAGATATGTAATTCATATTTATAAATCCATGATCAGCACTGGTTGCCCCTGTCTAAGAGTAACATAGGTGAAACCCGTGGGTTATTTTACAATTTCCCATCCAATTGTCCAAGTTACATTTAAATAGGGTTATTGATAAGCTCAGTTTCACATGAACTGGGAGGTTGTTCCATAACAGTGGCAATCTCTGGGAGACATATCTGTCTCTCCAGCATGTCCTGTTGATGTCACAGGATAGGTTAAGGTCCCTACAGTGAGTGAGTCTTATCCCATTTGATTTGCAGAGGTGCAGAATTTCCATTAATGCAGGGTTCGGGACTGCTCAGTAGGTCAGGTACAAGCCATCTCTCAGCAGTCTATACAATGCACAGTACAATGACAGGGTCTTCAGTCTGTCCATGCAGGTCATGTGTTAAAGTCCCTGGATTTTCTTGGTGTGAAACCTCTTAGGTCTCTCCATCTGCTGCAGGTGTTTGTTGAACTACATGCAAAAGGGAACGTTGTACTCTATTGTTGGTCTGATGAGGGCCGAGTACAGTGGATTGATAACATCCTTAGTCTTGGATGCTATACCCTTACTTATGAGGTATGTAACATAAAAGGCCTTAATACCACTGTAGACACGTGATGATCAAAGTTGACATTGCTATCAACCTACATTCCCAAATATATCACCATTAAGTTGGAACTTGGAGGGGTATTATTAATATTGCAATTTACAGGTGCCTTTCCTTTGCTGAAAGGGATAATGCTTTTGGGGTTAAGTGTAAGCTGTGTCTTTGACAACAATCATTTATGTATGTAAGCCCATTTTGTAGTATGTTGACATTGTCCGAGGATTCAGTGATTGCACACAGTTTGCAGTCATCAGCGAACTTGGTGAGCCACAGGCCATTTGTTATTGCCAGAATTTCTGAGAAATAGATTTCAAACAGTAGGAGGCCCAGCACAGACCCTTGTGGAACATCACTGGTAAAAGGTCTGCAAGTATGACTGTATACATTATGTTGGTGAGCCAGTTGGCTACCTGTACAATGACATATGGGTTATTCCCCAGCCAGCTGAGTTTCACACAGATGCCTGAGTAGGGGATTGTATCAAAACTCTTGGCCAAGTTGAGATAGGCAGTATGCACTGATTTGCCTCCATTCAGGGCTTTGGTGACACTTTTGAAGGATTCCACTAGTTTCAACAGGCATGATCTGCCCTTAACGAAGCCAAACTGGGTCGGGCCAAGAACTTGAAGGTCACCAATGTCCTTGTTGATAAGGTCCAAGATGATTCTCTCCATGGCCTTACAGACAAGGCAAGTCAGGCTTATGGGTCTATAGTTCCCCAGGACAGTTGAGGGATCCCCTCTGTACAAGGGGAGTATTATTGCTGTTTTCTACTCTGCTGGGACAAAAGCCAATACTTAGATTGTGGGTGAAGAGATTACCCAGTGGTTCCACTAACTCTTGCTTTACACTGTTTAGTAAGTAGCCTGGGATGTTATCCGGTCCCATACAAGCTGTGCTTTTGGCCTTGGCGGGTGCAGTTATGACCTATTCTTTGGAGATAATAGGTAGAGAACTGGCGACAGGTATGCTTTGGGGTATGATTGCTGGAGACAGGGGTGTGAAATTTTTGTCAAACCTGTCTGCTAACAGATTGACAAAGTCCTCAGGTTCAATATGACTGCTACCGTCCACTATGAATTGAGTGCAAAGCTGGGCCTTCCCGTTTACATTATGGACATAGCTAAAGAATGCCTTGTGATCATCCTTAGCTATGTATGCTAATTTAGTTTCATAATTAGCTTTAGAGGACTTTACAAGATGTCTCATTTGCTTGTTCAAACTGTGGAGGGTGCTCTTCTGCTGAGACTGTTCCCTCTATTTCCTGGACATCTGTTTCTTTCTCATGTTGTGTAATCTATTTATGCTGTCGACCAGGGTGGCTTATTTTTTTGTGAGCAAGTTTTGATCCATCCTAGTATGGCTAAGTCAATATACTTGTAAAGCTGTTTATACAGGGCATTTGTGTACACCTCCATATAAGAGTCTTTACTGCCATTGGTGGCAGAAGTTTTGAAACTCTGTATGCCATCACTTAGGAGGCTGTAGTTTGCTTTGGAGCAACTTTTCAACCTTTTGGATCATGAGGGGTCAGGGTCAGGTACGATTGTTACATTGAACATGACTGATTTATGGTCAGACTTTACAAGGGAAGGTTTCACAAATGGGGTGGTGCAGCGATCTCCCATGTTGCTGAGTACTAGGTCAAGGACATTCCATCTCCTGGTGGGGTTGTGGACTATCTGTTCCAGAGCATTTCTGTTTACAAATTGCAGGAACCTCATGGTGAGCATGATTAAGCTCATATATATATCCCAATTGATGGAATGATAGTTAAAGTCATCCATGCCTACGGTGTTTGGCTGTAATATGAGGGACTCAAGTAGGTCCAGGAAGGCACTGTGTTTCATAGTTCATGTTGGTGGACCTGCAGCTAATAATGATATGGGGGGGGGGTTTCTTTCCTACAGTTAGTTGGACTTGGAGTAACTCTAGGGAGTTGTACTGCTTAACCAATCTTGAGGTATATTTGTCTTTGTTGATGACAGATACACCTCCTCCTTTATTTATTTCACATTCATTTTGTGAACATGTGGACGCCATTATAGCCTTTCATGGCTGGGGTACTCTCTGCAGCCCTAAACCATGTCTCTGTGTCTGCACAAACATTGACATCTTCCCAATAAGTTGTGCCTCCATTCAGTGTAATTTCTGATTTACAATCCTAGCATTAAGCAGTATAACCATGAGTTTGTCTTTTGAGGATTTTTTTTGTCAGGAATTTTCTTTTTATGACATTGCCTAAAAAGCCACTCTGGGGGAGGCAAGTACCTTTATCAGCAACCAAAAGGCAAGAGGTGACAGATGAATATCATCCCTGGCAAAACAGAGTGGTCTGTCAACTATATCATCCCAAGCTTACAAATACTGGATCCCCCTGGACTAACACCAGTAACTAAGCCAATTGTTGAAGTCAGTAGTTATTTTGTTTGTATTGAGGCATCATCCTGTGTGAAGGCAGAATGCTGCCTAGGGCTATGGACATACCTGTCTGGGACAGATAATTTGAGAGCTCAGTCATATCTCTCTTCATATAGTCCAATGTGGTACATTTCAAGCCGTTAACTTCAACATGGAGTATGACAGCGGTATAACTGTGTTTGTTGAGAGACTTGAGTGTGTGCATGACCTTGTAGATCCTGGCACCTGACAGGCAGCTGACTGTGACTTTCTCCTTATACAACCTGGTGAGGAGGACATCTGTGTATCTCACTATGGATTTGCCTATGACCAAGACATTGGTTTTCAGGTATTTTGCCTTAAGGGTTAATGGCTGACACACTGACATATATTTTTATGTGCATTGGGTTCCGTTGGAAAGGTAATGTGTGCAGAAGGTTTGCATTTGTGAGGTCTCTGCTCTTTTGGTAAGCTTCTATTGACTACCTCTGCATATGTGGGGGTTATGTGTTGTGCACCTGGTCTGTTGAGGTGAAGTGTGTGTGTTGACAACCTGTTTGATATCTGGTTTGTTGTTACCTAAGAGAAAGAGAAAGAGAGAGCATTTATTCTAGATTCATTGTATAGTTGCATCTCTCACATATTGTATTTGTAATTTTTATGAGTACATGTATGTCAGAATACATAAGGCAAAAGAAGCCTAGCTTTCTAAAAATACAAATACCCTTATTAAACATATTTAGATGGTCATTGTTAGCAGACTGATTTTGTGAGCAGCAACAACTGAGCTTTTCTCTGAGGAGCGTAGGTGCCAGCCACAAAGTGACTTTACAATCACACAACCAGTAGTGAAGGTTGCGCTTGAACAGTGTCATTGAGGAGCACTGCTTCACATGCAGTGGAAGCCTGTGACAGAGGAGTGTGAGTCACTGGGGGATATATCTGTTTCTTCTGCATGTTCTGTTTATGTCACAGGCTAGGTTGAGAACCCTGGCACAAGTTATTCCTGTCCCATTTGATTTGTAGATGTCCAGTATTTCCAGTAGGGCTGGGACTGAGACTTCTCTGTAGGTCAGGCATAGGTCATCTCTCAGGAGCTTGCAAGAAACTGAGTACAGTGACAGGTCTTGTAGTTTTTCCATGTATGTGATGTTTGGAGGACCTGCATTCTTCCAGTCACACATGTCTATTTTTTCACCAGTTGCTACAGTTGTCTGGTGAAGTGCAGACAGAAGGGACCCTTGTACTTAATTAGTCATCTGATAAGGAGGAAGTACAACAGAGCTATGACCTCTCTGGTCTTGGATGTGATGTCCATATGTATGATGTGCACAATGCAGAATGTGTGTCTCACCACTATGGACACAGTGATGAAAGTGTAGATTGCAATGAACAAGTGAACACATGTCTCACAACACTGTATTTGAGCTGTGAGGCTTGCTATGTATATCATAATTAGCAGGGGCACTTCATTGCCAAAGGGGACAATGAGGCATTATTTGCTGTAAGGTTCAGTCTGTGAGTTTGGCACCAAAACGTTGCCTCTGTTAGCCCCTTCTGTAATATGTTGTTATCATTGGGGAAATCTATATGAGTGTGTCCAATTAACAGTCATTTGCAAATGTGTTAAACTACACACCACCTACTATTGGCTGCATTTTAGAGAGGCAGATTCCACACAGTTGATGGGGGTGCTATGTATATCATAATTAGCAGAAGTACTTCATTGACAAAGGTGACAAAGAGTCATTATATAAAGGAAGCTCAGTCTGTGAGTTTGTCACCAGTCAGTCTGTGTTAGCTCCTACTGTAATATGTTACCATCACAATTAAGAATCATCTGCAAACTTGGCAAACCACAGGTTATCTACTGTCGCCTGTGCTCCAGGAAAGTATTTCCCAAACAGCTGAGGGTCCAGCACAGTCTGCATTTTTCACATCATACATATGGATGTGACATCCAAGACCAGGGTAGTCATACCTCTGCCGTACTCTACCCTTATCACACCAATAATGGAGTACAATGCTCACATCACTCTGTACTTCATCAGACACCTGCAGCAATTGGAGGGAAGACAGGGTTGTACCTGGCAGAATCCCAGGTTTCCAAACATGACATACACAGAAAGTTTCAGTAAAAATAAGGTAAGCTGGTAGTCAAAGCAACTCCAAACAGCAACAGAAGTCCAAAAGCAAAAATAAATTGGAGTACAGGTGGATTCATTTTTTTCAGGGCAGACGTAACACCAGGATTAAATTGCACCAACAGCATTACATCTATACTTAAAATGAAACAATACTTTTTATAATTAATTTGATTTTTTTTTTTATTTCTCATTAGATAACTTACACCCAGGATTATTGTGATTGTTGTATTTGATGTATATCATATATTTCACTTTAAATGTGTCTTTAAGACATTATTAATTGTAATGGTTTTATTAATTAACAAACTGGTGCCTTTTTAAGTTTAAATATGATAGTTTGCAGTGTTTTTAGTATGCATTGAGAAAGGGTCTAAGGACTTGAAAGCTTTGCCATTGTTGTTGAATCGTACTATGTTGTTACTACTTATATGATCCATTAAACGTTTACAATGAATGGATGGTGCTCTCCAATTTATTTTTGTTTTTACACATGGAAAGACTGACATACCTGTCACTGTACTCGGTATCATGCAGGCTGCTGAGAGGTGACCTATGGCTGCCCTGCAGATCAGTCTCAGACCCTAGCCTTCTGTAATTGATGGACATCTGTAATTCAAATGGTACAACTATGATTTTCCCCAGGGTTCTCAACCTAGCCTGTGACATAAACAGAGCATGGTATGAAACAGATATATCCCACAATGATTCACACTCCTCTGTGATAGGCTCCCACTGCATGTAAAGCAGTGCTCTTCAATGACCCAGTTCAAGCGCAAACTTGACTACTTGTTGGGTGATTGTAAAGTCACTTCTGGGCTGACACCTATGTCTCTCATGGACAGGGCCAGTTGGTACTACTCACAAACATGTTCTGCTAAAAAGGACCATCCAACTAAGTTCAGTAATAGTACTTGTGTTTTTACACAGCTAGGCTTCTAAAAACCCTAGTGCTATTAGGCTAGTAGTCTCATGTGTGCCTGTGAAGCTATGTGCCTATGCAGGCCTCACAACCTGTTGTCAACTACATGCCCTGCTGATGTCATCTACTATAAGTTCATTTGCACTCTGGTATAAAATAGAGTTGCGCTGTAGCGCTTGAGTAATGTGCTGTGCTCTGTAGCCTGTGTACTTAGGTAGGGGTTCTATTCTCACTGCATTTGAGTGTGTGTGTGTGCCTAGATAGCAGAGCAGATGTATGTGTCCTTCAGTTACATAGATTTCAAGTATTTTCATACTTTCTCAAAGCTACACATCCATATCATACAGGCCTCCAAACATCTTGTTTCCCACACGGCATGTTGATGACATGTACTATAGGTTCATCTGCACTGTTGTATAAATCAGACTTGTGCTGTGGTGCTTGTGTAATGTACTGTTTTCTGTAGTCTGTGTACTTACATAGGTAAGGGCTCTATTTTCACTGCAGTCATCTGTGTGTGTGTGAGCTGTTGCTTGAGATTGCAGAGATCATTTTACACCAGCAAGTGGGGTACACTATTATCTTCTTCTCAACAGGCACTGCTGATGTCATCAGTTATAAAGTGTTGTCTGACACACTCCAAGTCAGACTTGAGCTGTGGTGCTTGAGTAATATACTATGTTCAGTCACCTGTGTACTTAGGTAGGGGTTTTGTTATCACAGTGGTTGAGTGTGTGTGTGTGTGTGTGTGTGTGTGTGTGTGTGTGTGTGTGTGTGTGTGTGTGTGTGTGTGTGTGTGCTGTTGCTTGACATTACACAAGCCATTTTACACCAGCATGTGGGACACTGCTATGTTCTCAACAGAGACTGCTGATGTCATCAGCTATATCACATTTTTGGATATGCAGTACTCCCAACAGGGCAGTGCTAGGCAGATGTCACTTCATCCTATACAACAGGGGTGTCCAACCTTTTCAGTTGCAAGGGCCGCATTGAGTCAACAGAAATGGTCTGGGGGCAAACGGCAAGTGAGGACCAAAAAAAAAAAAAAGGTCTCTCACATAAACTGAAGAGCAAAAAAAAAAAAGTCTCTAACGACGCGTCGTAAACTGAAGAGCAACAGATCACAGGTATATGCGGACTAATACAAAGTCGACCCACTGGCTGTATTGTAGGTGAATTGGAACAATGAATAAATTATTTGTCTATTTCGCCCCATTTACCATAAACACTAATGTGCATACTCCTTTACTTCTGCAATGATTTGGATTTTATTTTACATTTTATATCACAAACATTACTAGACATCCATGACTAAACAAAGCAATATAGCCTCACAATGAAGACTTGGCAATAAAACTTCTCTGCCCTGCCCTTGAAACTCACATTCATTGAAACAGCATTGAAACCCACATCCAAAAAAATGCATCTGGCCAGTGGCAGATAAAGATTATCTTTGGGCTGTTTTCAAATCATAGGCCCCTTGCCCACGAAACATGCATGTGTTCTTTGATGCTCCTTCCTGACTGTATTAAATTATATTCGTTATGTAATACAGAACATTTGTTAGAACAAGTTTTAAATTTATTGTTTTGAACATTTTTCAAGTAAGCGATAAAACAAAATGCATGAACCAGTGACGACAAAACTGCCCAGTTAAGAACATTTCCATCATAAAAATCTACTCAAACTTTCACAATCCACCAATATCATTAAATATGCACAATCTCTGCAGAAGTAAAAGTCATAAATAATTCCACATTAAAGAGATCTGTAACTAATGAAGAGGTTGCTTGCTGCTAGCAAACAACTTATATTTCGTTTAATTTACAAGTGAAGTGCCTGTTGCCCTTGAAGAATAAATTGCCTATGTTACATTAAAAAACTGATAAGCTAGTAATATTTCAATAGGGAATGGATGGCAAGTTACTAGGTATCTCCGCCAAAGGAGGACATTCTCAGGACTGCAGCATCCACCCCCTTTAAAAGTACAGCACAGTACAGTATCAGCAATCTATCTACAATACTGTGGGAGTAGAACCCACAGCCTTCTGCAGCAAAAGCGAGCAATACTACCTATGGTGCTACTAACAATGCAAGTAGACTTTGCTTAAGCAGCACTAAACTTCTCTTTCCCTGAAGAACTGTGCAGCACAAGAAATAAACAAAGTTTATTGAGGGGGGACAAAGGCCCAAAACCGGAGACACATTTAAACATTGCTTGTATAATCATAGAAAGTGGCTAGAATAAAATATTGTGTTACCATGTGTTTCCTGAAAGATAGAAGACTGAAATATAAATGGCTGTCATTATTAGTGAATTCAGTTCTCACCGTTTTGCCAGAAAACCATACATTTCATTTGATTTTTATTTAAAATTTGTTTACTAGGAAAATGCCAAGTCCAGACTTATGTCTTTGTATTGTGGGAGGAAACTGGAGCACCCAGAGGAAACTTGCATAAATACAGGGAGGAGATGCTGACTCCACACACAAGTCACTTCAGCCGAGAATCAAACCAGAGAACCTCTTGCTGTGAGGCAACAACACTCACTGCACCATCCAAATTTTAAGAGGAACAGACTGAAAGTTTGAGCCAAAAATTTCAGACATTCTGTGAAAATTTGTACAGTTGAGAGCTATAACTCCTTCAATCAGAAGTGGTGGTATGGGTAGAGAACCCAGGCTCTTGCCTATTGTACCCAAGATACAGGGCTTGAGCCTGAGTAACCTTACTTGCCAGGTATACCTACCTGGGGCATTACATACACACACACACACACACACACACACACACACACACACTGTGCAAAGCCGCTTAAAACTAAAATGGTTGAACTGCTAGGATGAATGAATAAAACACACACAAAATTAGGATGAATGAATAAACGCACACTATGCAAAGCCGCTTAAAACTAAAATGGTTGAACTGCTAGGATGAATGAATAAAACACACAATTAGGATGAATGAGTAAAACACACACATGATGCAATTAGAATGAATAAAACACTGAATGTATGCAAAGCTGCTTAAAACTAAAACGGTTGAACTGCTGTGGATACAACAGTTCACGGAATGAACTTGCACCAGAGCTAGTTAATAAATGTGAATGCAATTGCCAGTTAACATAAATACAGCAGCTGAACTGCCGTGGAGTGGATACAAATGGTTGAAAGAACAGAGCTTTGCATGAAACGAACATGCATCAGAGCAGCAATTAAAACTGAGACACTGACCTGCCATGGAGTATGGTTGAAAGAGCAAAGCTTTGCACGGAACAAACTTGCACCAGAGCCAGTTAGTAAATGTGAATGCAGCAATGGTTATATTTGTTAACAGTTGCTTACACACACATAGTTACATTAAACTGAACGCACCAGAGCCAGACAGCCAGTTAATAAATGAGAATGCAGTAGTAGTACAGTTGTTTTCACACACACACACACACACACACACACACACACACACACACACACACACACACACACACACACACACACACGCACGCACACGTATGTTCAACTGAATGCACCACAAGAGCCAGACTGCCAGTTAAAATAAATGTAGCAGGGAATGCAGAAACGGTTGAACCAAACTAAATAAATGCATAATAAAGTGAGTGCAGCAACACCTCAATAAACTGAATGTAGCAAGAGCCAGTTAAAACTAAATACATGTGAATGCAACAAAGAGCCAGTTAAAACTAAATAACCAAATGGCGTGATTGCAGCAACTATGTGGTTTAAATAAAGAGCATTTATCATTTGTGATACGTTAGGGTTAGGATGCTGCACATTTCTGAGATCTTTGTAGGCTGTCTGCATTGCATAAATAAACTCAAATTGCAGTAGAAAGTGAAACTGCATCCTTTAACCAAGAAGAAAATTACTTAACTTACCTTTTACTGCTGGAGATGTTGTAGTGTAGTCAGTGTGTACTGTGAAATAAAATAAATCCTCTCTCTCTTCCCACGATCTTGCTCCTTCCTTCAGCTTTACCGCAAATATAAAAAATGACTGAACGGTGTTTTGACGCATGCGCATACCAGCGGAAAGACACTGGCTTGAAAAAAATGTGAAAAAAGTAAGTTGGCGCATGCGCAGAACAGCTGAAGTACGCGGACGTGTAAACACACGGAAAAAAAGTTACATTTCAATGAAATTTCAATTTAAGGGTCATGGGCCACATGGAAGAGCTCTGAGGGCCGCATGCGGCCCGCGGGCCGCGGGTTGGACACTCTTGCTATACAATAAAGTTTACAGTAACATGGCTTTCACTCTATCCACATACATCATGGTTTGCAGGGCCTGTGTTATCTTGCTGAGTAAACCCTGTGATCTCTCCAGTTGCTACATGTGTCTGGTGGGTACATGTAAAAAAGAACATTATACTCTATTAGTGCTGTAATGGGGTGGCTGTGGTGGTGCAGCTGTTAGTGTTGCTGCCTCGCAAGAGGCTCTCTGGTTCAATCCTCAGCTGGGGTACCTTCTGTGCGTTATCTGCATGTCTTCCCTGTGGTCGTGTGGGTTTCCTTCGGGTGCTCTGGTTTCCTCCCACATCCCAAAGGCAGGGTGTAGGTAGATTGGAAACTCTAAATTGGCCCTAGGCATGAGTGCATGCATGTGTGTCCCTTCTGTGGAAGGTTGGGTGCCAGGCTGGCAATGCAACACTTTAAAACTCCATTGCTAGTCATGAGTGGACACGTGATCCTCTGTGGCAACCCCTAACCAGGAATAGCCGAAAGAAGAAGAAGTGCTGTAATGAGGTTTGACTACAGTGTTGTCATATAATCCTAAGATATCAGTATGATGGTATGACTTAGGATGTGCACAAAATTCCACTGAATGTTTAGAAGGAAGACAAAACCAAAAACTTTAGCATACAAGAACTTTAATCTCCGCTTTCATCCAGAATGGACTTCATCAGAATAAAACACATCAATATGAGCTTCATGGCAATTAAATTAGGTGTGGATGGTTCTCCTGGAATAAATGGTATTATAAATTTTAAATGTTTTTTTTTTTTTAAAAAAGACAGATGATTAAATATTTCATGTCCATAGGGTGTAGTTATTAAGTTTTATACTGGTTTATGTAAATAATAGGTTTTAATTAGCACTCTATTATATGGTTATTGTTTATCTTGATTAGTTGAGTGTTTGTATAAAATGAAGATCATATTGATGTGTTTTATTCTGATGAAGTCTGTTCCGGATGAAAGTGGAGATTAAAGTTCTTGTATGCTAAAGGTTTTGGTTTTGTCTTCCTTATGAGAGTTCTGTGGAATTTTGTGCAATTAGTGTTTAGTTTTCCACTATTGAATTGTGCTGGTTTGTGTTACTGGTGTTTTTGCTGAACTACCACTGTGAATGCACTACAGGATGAATTACTTGATTTGTCTATTCATTTGACTCCCAATAGCAAAGATAACCACCTGCTCATGATGTTAATAGACACTATAGGTGAAATGTGTAAGTCCATTGCCTTACTCATGGACCAGATGAGTTTTAAAACCATGTCGAGTCATAATTCCTTTAGTGCTGAACGTGATGTAAAATTGACTGCCTCCAGTCCATTACTGGCTGATATGGATGTATTTCCAGAAAAGAATCTACGTTTTAAAGACATTCAGACAGTGTTGCCCTTAAAAAAATCCTTTTTGTACTATGGGTAAATTGCAATTGAACCTGTTTAAAGCTAATGAGCTTAAAAGGAACTTAGGGGACTTGGAAAAGAACTTGAGAAAATACTGAGCCTTCATGATTGAAAATAAATATTTTGAGTGATATTAAAGCCTAAATATTGTATCTAGAGGTTTATGTTTTTCTTCAAATGTCCTAATGATGTTAAACATTCTGATCCATTCTTTTTTTAAATGAACCTGAAATTTTAACAGAAGTGGGCTTGAGTTTTTCAATTGTTGGTTCAGCACAATAGTACTTTGATTCAAGAAATATGATCAACTGTGCTTCAGATTGACCAGAAAATACAATGGTCCTTAAGCAAAATGCCTGTTAAACATGACTATGAAACAGTATTATATGATATTGAAAGGTTTGAACAAACTATTGTTGAAAAAAACGTAAAAAAAATCTTAAGAGATATTATGAATATTAAAAGAAAATTGCATATGTCAATTTTGATCCAGCATATTATCTTACTAAGATTAATAAAACCTTTTATGTGCAAACCACCTTAAATGAGAAAGAAAGAACTGGTCTGACTGATGAGGATCCAAGAACTGAATTAGGAAGTGACAACCCACTGGTAAATGAAGAAGGTAATTCTATGGAGGTGATTTCAGGGGTCATACATAGTATGGTAATTTTAGCAACATTTGTAAGCAGGACATTGACTTGTCTTGTGAATCATTGGATATTTTTATAAAACAATTCTTCTTCGTCTTTTCCTGGTTAATGGTCGCCACAGCAGATCACCTGTCCGCTCATGATTGGCAGTGGAGTTTTACCGTGTTGAGTTGCCATCCCGGCACCCAACCTTCTACAGAAAGCACACACACACTCATGCCTAGGGCAAATTTAAAGTGTCCAATCCACCTACAGCATGTCTTTGGGATGTGGGAGGAAACCAGAGCACCCGGAGGAAACCCATGCGACCACAGGGAGAACATGCAGACTCCATACAGAAGGCTCCCCAGCCAAGGATCAGAACCAGAGAACCTCTTGCTGTGAAGCAACAACACTAACCGATGCTTCACCGCAACCACCCTAGAGTAATCATCCTAAATTTATCAGCAACAATATTCCTAGAGGCCAGTTAATTAGGGCCAGTAGGATGACTTCTGAGGATGTTATGTTTGAACAGGAAGTGTTGTTTATAATAAATTTGTTCAAGTGGAGGGATATAAATCTGATATGCTCTTAAGAATAGCTGATGAAGTTAGAGAGAAGTGGAAAGGTTTATTTCCCCCTATTTTGTTAAAAGGCCTCCAGAAATATGTTGATAAAAGTAGTTTTGACAAGAATACAGCAGTTTGTAGTATAGACATGACTGTAGACAGCTATGATATTTATTCCATTATCAAGAATAACTGGAAGATTTTGGAAGGGAATTTAGATGTGGTAAAAATGTTGACACTCATACAAATTTTGTTTTTAAGAATTCTTATAATTTACAGAATTTATTGTAGCATGATACAACTAAAATTGGTTTTATGGAACATTTGTCTTCTAAACCTAGGGGAATATATAAATATGGGATCTGATCAATTTGTAGGTTTATTTTGGAGGGGCCACATTTGTATTTGGAACATCTTAAATGCACTATTCTCATTTCTGGTGCATTTAATTGTAAGTTCAAGGGGGTTGTTTACATGGGTCTATTATCAGAAGATCGAAGTTTCAAAACTTCGAATCTGATATGCTCAACACCATATGACTGAAGTCTTGAAACTTCAAATCTTTTAATAGAGATCTCTGTACAGAGTGCAAATGGAAGATTTCCCTTTTCTGCACTGTAGTGCGATCTCAGAGTTGGTATATTTAAGTAGCGGGGGTGTGGGGGTGCAGGGGTGCAGGGGGGCTTGCTCCCTGCTTAGAGTGTTTAAATGGTTTGTTTTTGTAGGTTGATGTGTTTCATTACATTTTCAGTGCTTCAAGACTTCAATTATATGGTGTCAACCATATCAGATTTGAAGTTTTGAAACTTTGATAATGTAATATAGACTAATTTACATCAGTATATGTACTGGGTGTAATGTCTACTATGTAGGTATGACCACCAGGTCCTTGGACATTAGAATTATGGAACAGTTGCATGCTATTAAAGATAAAAATGACAAAAATGTGCTTTACAAGCAATCAGTGGAATGCTGTAAGTTTCAAACGTTTATGTTTATTATAGCAGAATAGGTTTCTTTGGATATGTGTGACGGGGATTTTAAAAGTAAGGTGGAAGAAAAAGAAACACTCTGGCAATTAAAATTAGGGGTGGATAGTTCTCCTGGAATAAACGGTACTATAAATATTAAATGTTTTTTTAAAAGACAAGAGAGTAAAGATTTCTTGTCCATAGGGTGTAGTTATTCCCCGGGCTTCAATAAACTCCATGTTAGAATAATGTTATTCCTACATGGAGTGGACCGTGTCTGTGTAAACACAGCTGTAGCACTAGCGCACTGTTCATGTTCATGAAGGGACAGTACTGTTACGGCTATGTGGACAAGAACACCACTGAGTGCAGGGGGCAGGTTTAGATAGTGCACGCACATCTAACATGCCCCCTGCACTCAGAAAGTGCCGTATGGCACTTTTGAAAAAACATTTCAGTGTCTGCGAACACGGAAATGAAATAAACTGAGTATTTCAGTGTCCATGGACACTGAAATAGATTGGGGAGCAAGAAACAATGCAGGGGGTGTGCAACAGGTTTTGTCACACACACCCTGCATTGTAAAAGTGCCGTACGGTCATAGCCATTAACTGTGCAAGTTTCCACAGAATTCCCAGATGCCTGCCTCACATATCTCTCAACCTCCTAGAGCAAGAAATCTGTATAAAGCCATAAATAATGGGGGGACAAAGGCAGAAAAATAGGGACACATTTTAAATATTGCACTGATAAACCTGGAAAGCTGATAGAATAAAAGGTTTGCATTAGCATAGATATCCTGAGGGGTAAGAAGGCTGAAACACAAATGTCTGTCAGTATGTTCTGACTTAAATCCCGAGTGATATGTCAATGATTTGCTAGCAAACCACAGTCACACTTCCTAAGTTTGGAAGAGCAATAATTAAAACAAAACAGTGTAAGAAACTTCTCTGTGTGGATGATTTTCAGTCCATATATTTCTAGTTAATCACTGTATATTAATCAGATCAGACAATAGCAGTAGAAGTAGCAAACTTAAACTCATCTTAAGTCAAAACAAAATAAAAGAAAAAAATAATAATAGAAAATATATAATTGTACAGCATTACTAAGTATTTGAAAGTAATCCAAGCAAGGCAGACAGTCTGTTTCCAGTCGAAAATCCTTTATTAAGTACACAGACAAATGATCCAAGTAAAACAAAAAGAGAGTAATAATTTCCTCACAAGCTTTCTAAATATATATATATATATATATATATATATATATACTTTTTATCAGGCATGGGAGTGGTTTAGTGTGCTTATATACAGTGATTAACTAGAAATATATGGACTGAAATTCTTCTACACAGAGAAGTTTCTTACACTGTTTAGTTTTTGGACCCACTACACTTTAGTGGGTTATTTTGAGACTTCAGGGATACCACGGAGAATACTTGTTTTTTAAGAGCAATACTTAAAATCTCTCCCTATGTGAAACTTTACAATTTCCCGTACTGTGACTAACAAGGAGTACAAATACATGTAAATAAAGTTGGTTTATGAATTTATTTATTTTTTCCATTCTAAGGTATGTTTAAGTGTAGCTGAGTGAGTGTGCACATTATGGCCCTCTGCTCAGCATTGCTTAAACATCCCATAGGAGAGAAATGAAAATATACAGCTTTAATGCTCGTGCTAAGATAGGATAGTGGTTAGAGTCCTGGCTTTGCATGCAGGCGTTTACAATTTGAGTACCAAGACAGGCACTTTATTTTTACATGGGAAAGCAGTGTTAAAATTATTTTAATTTTAAATTATGTAGTAATTGACATTCATCAACCAGGGTAGTGTAGCTGGTCTAAAATCTAATTGTGAGTGCATATAACATGTGAAATCACCCATGTATACAAAAGTATCCCTTACAGTATAGTCACACCTCATGGTAATGTAATGAAAGCACATAGATGGATGTCATGTGAAGTAAATCATATACACTTACTAATATGTCAGTAATGATTAATTAAGTCATTATCCTGATATTTTTTTAAATGAAAAGTGAGGAATGGGTAGCAGTGCTCAGCTATGCTTAGTCAATGTAAGTATTGCTTAAATGTGAATGCTAAGCAGCAGTCAGCTCAGATAAATGGATATGTGCACTGTTAAGCAATGCTCAGCAATTTCCCCTTTAAGCACTGGTCAACCCAGCTTAGCAGGTTTGCGTGTTGCTAAGCTGTGCTCAGCATTTTCAAAATGGTCTAATGACAGCAAAGGGTGGGAATATAGCCTTATTTAAACTGTGCAGGTGGGAATACAGCTATAACCTGTTTCATTTGATCTCTGCAGGAACATGTCTGGTGTTGGAGAAGGAACGCACTTTCAGGAGCAGAGCTGGGGCATCCTGGAGTCCAGGGTCATAGCAGGACTCCTTGTAGAACACCATGATGACAGACTGCTGCAGGGCCAGTATCAGGGCTCTTAGTACAAAGTGGATGCCTGGGACCATCTGGCACGTGACCTCACCAGTGCCACTGGAATCCCCTTAACTGGTGAGCAGGTACAGCATCATTATGCCAACCTAAAGCATAGGAAGGGTCAGCTCTTTGCCCAATGGCTCCAAGATGCCCAGGACCAGCATGCTCCAGCAGTTTGTAAGTATCCCAGATAGAACTATACCAATTTCTAGCTGAGTATGTGATAGACAGGTATGCATAATGTTTGTTTCTCACCCGTACAGCTGCAGAAGAGAGGGCTATGAGCATTGAGGCCCATGTTGACAGACTGACAAGGATGTGCTGATAGGCTGGTGAGTACAGATCTATCTTGCAGTATATGGTGCCATAAAGTAGAAGGAGTACATTGTTTACTGCCAGTAGGTAGACTGTGTACTGTGTCTAATGAATAAAACACGTTTGTCACACTAATACTTATTCACAGGATGTCCATTAATAAAAGTGTCATTTCACTGTAATAAAAATATACAACAAATTGTTGTGTTTACTCTGGTATGTTGTTGTAGAAATAGAATGTGTACAGGTTCTTTACAGCAAATATGGTTTTGACAGCATAAAATAACTGAGGCTGTTCTGGGAAACAGTTAGTATGTGTTGCAGTCTTGTGTTAACCTTTGCTTTCCAGATTGTATTATTTCAAAGGAGTAATACACAGTACAATAACTATCTGCTATGCATGAATTTCAGGATTACAAGGTCAGACTGTCAAACCCAAAGAGTATTAGTTAGAAATCAGTCAAGCACACAACAGCAGTTCCCAAGTAGCTCAGTGTAATGAAAAACAGCATTGATGTTCATTTTAGCACATCCAGACACGGTTCGACTCCAGGGAGTGCTACTGAGATGTGTGCATATATAGACAATAGAAGCTTTGAATATTTGTAGAAAGAGTCAGAAAGTGCTAACAGATATTTCCCACACAGGTCTCACAGGTAAAGAAATGTGTGTAGTAGCTGTATGAAGGGTATACTAATACACCTGAATATTTGTAAAAACATTCAGAAGGTATTAACAGATATTACCTCCACAGGTCTTACAGGTACAGAAATGTGTGTAGTAGCTGTATGAAGGGTATACTAATATACCGTGTACAGCTGTTCCACTGTCAAACCCCATATGCCTGCAAATGTCAGCAGGATAGGTACATACATCATGCCCTCTTCCCGATACATGTCTCTCAAGTGTCACTCTGTCACAGCTAGTGGTCACTGTTACTAATCAACTTGGACACAGATAGGAATCCAGGTGAATTATGCTAGTAGCAGACTCACATAAGATCATTGCAGGGTACCCCTACTTTGTCAAGTATGTAACCCTGACATATACAAGCCCCCTCCAGTAAAGTAGCTACAGTGTACCCAGTCTGCCCCATACCATTACAGGTTGACAGTCTAACAGGTATGTATGTGCCACAAAAGCTATGGGCCATAGGTAGATGTAAAGTGAGGGCAAACCTATAGAGTATTGAGCAGTACTGTTGTAAAAAATAAAAGCCGATACAGTTATTAATGGACTTTTTATTCTCTTCCCCACCTGTCATCTGCATCAAAAATTATTATTCATATACTACGGGTATGTTGTTCACAAAACCTATTGTTGGGACATGTGTTCTATAATGGTTCATATATTTAATTGATTGCATATTAACATACTTTGTTCAAATACCATTATTTGGTGGTCTGTTGCTGTCAATGTAACTTGCATGCTGTTAAAATGCTTACTGTTGTTCCATTTATGCATGTGTTCTGTTTGCTATGCAACTCTTTCAAATCTGTTGGTTTGGGTTAATGGGAACACACATGCATGCTGTTATAACTAATTTTGAAATGTGTTGTTCATGACTAACCAATATATCTGGGAAAACCACAACATCATAGCACATTTGGGAAGGCAGATCCAGGTGGATCTGCCTGTCCCACCCCACCTGGCCGTGGCAGCAGGCCACAGAACATCTGGGACCCAACCATGAACATTCACCTCTGCTGGTCCTGCACCACCTTTGTGTGGAACCACCTCAGGGGATGGGGCCTGTCTCCCCTTGGGTGTGGGCACAGAGAGGAGCCCGTCACCTGCCAACAGTTCCAGTGTATGGTGTGCAGCATCATCTGCTCTGAGTTGGGTGGGCAGCTGCGCCAGATGGAGGGCCACCTGGTACACCTCAAGGGGCCGGCTTTCCAGTTTGTACAGCTCCCAGCACAGCCACCTTCGGGGCCATGAAGGTGCAGTGGTGACCGCCCATGGGTGGGGATCTCAGTCCCACTGTATCCATTTGGGGGCTCATGGGCCTCTGATTCCCAACCACCCTTCCTGCCCAAGGTGTTTACCCCCTCATGTGTCATATATCACCCCTGGCTGCTGTCATGCATGTCTTGTCTGGCTGCAAATTCTACCTATCCTACCCAACCTACCTCCCCAAACATACCTACAGCCCTTCCCCAACATCCCACTCTCACTTAAAAAAGGCATGTGTCCTGCAAAAAAATCATTGCCCCATACAATGCAATTAATCAATCTACCCACAAATTATTCTTCAAATGTCTGTCACCAATACCCCTCCCTGTGGGGTGTGAGGCTGTAAATTCCAAATTCTACACATTATTCACAGCTGTTGCTGCAGAGGAAATGTAGAACTATGGTCCTTTCCTACACCTGTCCTGCACATCCCTATCTGGTTTTCATAATGTTTTACCTCCTGCTTTCCCCCATTTTACCACTTTCCTATCACTCTTTTTTTCTTTTCTTTAGTTAAAATTAGCGCAGGTGTAAGCAGTGTTAAGTGAAGCTAAGAGGGCTTAATCATCTGTTAGCCTCACTTAGCTGCACACAAAACCACTTACAACTGCCTTGATCAGTCTGTCTCCATCAGCCCTTGTTCTGCCCTGCAACAAATAATCAGCCCTATCAACTCGTGAACCCAAGATGCTGTACACTACAATCACAGCAACATACCACTACACCATCTGATCTGTGGGAATTTGTAATACTTTTACAAACATATCATGCATTCTGGTCATTTAACATTAATGAAAAATGCCATCACTTCCAAGTCTTGAACCTAGGACCCTGTGCACTACAATCACAGCAATGTACCTCTACACCATCTGAGCTGTAGGAATTTGTAATGTTTTTACAAACATATCATGCACTACAGTAATTTCACATACATATATATATATATATATATATATATATATATATATATATATATATATATATATATATAAACAACTTCTTACTGCAAGACATTTGCAAAAAGCCTGACAAAGTGGGGGTTAAATGGCAAAAAATAGTGACATATTTGAAATATGGCTGTTATATGCATAGAAGTCTGCTAGAGTAGCATGGTTTGATTTGACATATGATTCCTGATAGATTCCAGGTCTGAAACACAATGAATGTCATTATTTACTGATGTCAATGCTCACATCATCCCAGTGATTTCTCTGAAACCCACAACTGTTATGGGGAACAGACCAAACATATGAGCCATGCATCTGGACAGTGTTTAGACATCTGGACAGTGGAGAGGTATGACTGCAGTCATGTAACAGAAGAGAAAAAACAGTGAAAGTGCCATTCATTTCACCCAGCATCCTCTGAACCACGATAAGACCAACACAACACTAAACCAAATCAGCTCTGTAGAATTACGCATGTATTTCCAAATACAGCATGCACTACAGGGATGGAACTGTAGGGAAAAGCAGATATCGGTGCGAAAATGTCCACCCACAACCATTTGCACTACAGTCACAGCAACATACCAGTACCCCAAATGAACTGTAAAGTAGAAAGACTGTTTGAACAAATATATCCTTATTGGCAGTCACATACTCCACCAACATATACTGGCCCAACTAACAGTCTACTGGGAATCCTGAGGTGTTACAGGACATTTCCCAGTCTGCACCTACAAACATATACACCTGACAGACCACCAGCAACTGTAGCAGCATACACAGTCAGATAGAAAAGGAGCTGTGACACTCACATCTGCTACTCTACCTACTCAGCCCAATAAACATTTACCCACAACGCTGCTACACAATCTTGACAGTCTATTAACAATGGCCAGACATACATAACTCTCAACTGTACAGATCTCCACAGAATGTCCAGCGTGTGGGACCATATTTATGGCCACTGCTGCATACCACTTCCAGGAGTCTGCTAAGTCACTGGGATGATACCAGGAGTGCAGTCACTAAATAATGATACACCCTACCTCTGTACCTCTTACTGCAAGACATCTGGACAAAGCATGACATACTTGGGGGACAGGGGGCCAGAAAGAGGAACATGTCTCACATAATGGTGTTACAAACTGAAACAGTTGCTGGTGTTACAGGGTTTGTTGTAACATAACATCCCTGAAGGATATGATGTCTGAAACACTAATGGGTGTCAACATTTACTGACTACAATCCTCACACTATCCTACTGATTTCACAAAAACAGAAGTCTGAGGAACAGACCAAACATAACAGGCAAACCTCTGGGCAGTCTGTGGACATCTGGACAATTGAGAGGTATGTCAGAGACACATCACTGTCAGATGTCAAGTGAAGTAGAAAATGCATGTCCAGAAAAACCCTGTTAATGTAACAATCCTCTATGTGTATAACAACAATACTTACAATCTGTAGCCAATTCTGAAGATTTTTGCTCCATGCTGTTGGGCGGTCTCCACATCTTGTCCTGAGAGGCATTTTCACCTGCTGTCTGTAAAGCTGTAGGTCCCACACCTCCATAATGTCCTCCACACAGGCAAGGGAAAGGGGCAAGGCCCACATGAAGGACTTAATTATAACACCATGTTGCTATGGCATTGGCTAATGGAAAGGCAACACAGCTGCTCTGGATGCAAGTAGCAAGTGGGAGACACCGATTGGTGCACAGGTCATCACTTTTTCATTAGCATTACCTACAACAGGCAAGCTGCTGCCTATGCAACACAGTTTTGAACCCATCTATAACAAGACAGGCTCCGACTACACAAACTTAACCATTTGCAGTATTCTGAGGAAACTCTTCAGCACTATAATAGGTATGTCAATCATGTAAGCTTGTAATGTAATGCAGAAGGGGGGATGCAATAATGTCAAATAGGACATTAAACACTAGGTCACAACAAAACCTGCTGGACTTATATGCTGCTGTATGTCACCTATGGCCATTCCTGCTTGTCCTGTATGCATTGACATGGATTACATCTCTGGCCCCTGAGTCACCCCAGTGATGGTCAGCTCATGTATGATTACTACTGGAGTGTCTATTGAGCAATATTGAGTGTGACACTGCTAGGCCAGCTACCTGGGATATTCTACATATTCATATGTCACCTGTGAATGCTACTATGATACATGCTTGTCCTATAAATGTAGGAGACTTATATAGGGCATGTGCATAGTACACAACAGGCGCAGAAGTGTGCATTGAACTGTATGTTATATACTGAGCCCATACCTGACAATTGTCCAGAGTTTTGCAGACTGACCGCATGTCTGCCTCATATTTGTAGTCAATGCCTCATACAGTTGTGTATTGTCTGGCACATCACTGGCAACCCATTAAAGACTGAAGTCATAACATAATAGCATACATTTGATAATCTGAAGTCATATCCTGCGGAGTAGACCTGTGAATGCGACACCATCTTTGGTGGCAACTATGTGTCTTTCAGCTAGATTCATAAAGCAACACTATTTTCTGGCCTTTGCCCACCAGTGACCTGTGCCCTTGTGCAGATGTCTTGCTGTCACAGGAGCTAGGTGTCTTAGCATGAAATCCATGTCAATGCAGGCGTACCTTGTCCTGTAGGATGCTGACATTTTTGCAGTCACTGACACCTGCTTTGTAGCTGTGGAGAGCACACCAACCTTGCCAGGTTACTCATCCCATCATATGTTTAGACCCCAAATGGAGGAGTGCAAAGCCACAGGAGGTGGAGTGTTGAACATAACATACATATACACACCTCCAGGCAGGCCAAAAAGTATGATGTGTGGGAGAAATCCTGAGTGCAGTTAGCAGTTGACAAAACACCTACTCAAATCATAGCTAGCTACACAGGCCTCCAACCATGACTATGGACACCCACCACATCTATTGGGACTTGCTGGAATCTGTCAGGATTCAGTGATCTACCCTGCTCCTGGGTGACTTCAACTACCCAACCATAGTGTGCATGATCTATGCCACCTGAACATGAATGCACAGGAATTCCTCGGCTTTGTTAATGGAAATGCAGTGGACCAGCCTGTCAACACTCCGACAGGTGGAAATAACCTGTACCTGGTCCTAACCAACATGAATAGCCACTGTAGCACTCCTACAGTGTCATCCTCCTTGGAAACATCTGTCCACATAGCCATCACTGTTCAGGTCATTATCTACCCTGCACCACCCTTGTCAGGGTCAAACAAAATTGACTTTACACAAATGACTATAACTCTCCCCAGAGCAGGTCGAAGTAGCTTTACAGCCAATGTCCCATCAGTTGGAACTAGCAGTAGTGTCTAGGCCCACACCACAATACTATGTGGGCACCTGCATAGCTGTATGGACTCAGCAATACCTGACAGGACATCATCTCCCTCAAGGTAGGGTAACCATCCGTGGTGGACAGCAGCAATACACAAATATCATAATAGGTGGAAACAGTTGCTGGACAGGGCCAAGAAGGAACAGGTGCCTTATTGGAAGCAATGTCACCATGGTCTGCACAAGCAAATAAAGTCACAGGTGAATTACCCTAAAGCTATATTTGAGTGCAAATTGGACACATCCACCAAGGCCAATCACTAGGTCTTCCGCACATGTGTCTGAAATCCCAGAGACAACACACAAATCTGCTCTGTAGTGGTGGTCAGTAACACCACATGTGCATACAGCATAGATATAGGCAACTGGCTGCAGACAGGTGAAGTGTAAACATCACCCTCCTGTCCCCCATTGGTACCCATGTGCATGCACAACACCTGCCTCCCTCCCCTCATCATCAGGAAGTAGGTCTGTAATGCCCTCTCAAAGGCAGTACACACAAGTCTCCATAGGCCTGATACCACCCCTGGCTGCATCCTACATGAACACAGGCATGGGCTCACATATCCATTCCACACTGTAGTCAACCACAGCCTGAGCACCAGTGTCATCCCATCAGCACAGAGGACAGCCACTGTCATCCCTATACACAAAGGCAGAGCAATCCACCGACCCAGCCAATCATATGTACAGCAGCCTAACTAGCTTACTTTGCAAGGGCATGGAAGGCAAGATCAAGGACATTATGAACAGGGACATCGGCAGTATTGCAATGCCTGAGCCCACACAGCATGGTATTGTCAAAGGGAGATCAGGCCTGTTAAACCTGGTTGACCTCTCTGAAGTGGTCAACAAACACAAGGACGAGGGGAAGATGGTGAACAATGCCTGCCTTCACCTAGCCCAATTTTCTCACAGTAATCCCCAGGCAGCCAGGATACATAAGCCTACACAGCTAGACACCAACCTGTATGTTACCAGATGGGTACCTAACTGGACCAATGATAGTACCCACTCGGTCACTCTAGTAGTAGAGTCTTCCAAAGCGGTGTACCCCAAGGATTGGTCTGGGGGCCACTATTGTTTCAGATATATGTATCTGAGGTACAGGAAAAAAGCAGTGGTCAGTGGCTGACCAGGTGTACAGCTGCTTGCAAGCTGGCCACTGTCTTACAGTCCCCTACTAATGTGAGCATCCCCAAAGAGGCCCTCACCCAATTATTGACTGGTGCAAGAAGCATTTCTGCAAACTGAATGCCAAGAGATGCATCATTGTCCCTGCTGTGGCAGATGTCATCCACACTAATCATGACAGTAATAATGTACTGAGCATGCAATCAGGTGCTAGGTGACTTTTGTGCTCCAAGATTGGTAGCAACTTGACAGTTTCACACCATGTGGGCACCATTGTAGGGATGGCTGTCTACATGGCCCACCTCACAAATATGGCTATGTCATCCAGGAACCAGGTGGCCACAATATCCCTGTACTCCACCTTTATCAGATGCATTGACAAGTACAATGGCTCCTTTGGCAGGTACCTTGCCAAGCAAGTACAGCAGTTGCAGAGAGCACAAAGGTTCCTGACCAGGCAATTCTAGGGTCTGCAACACCAATCCTATACAGGTAAGCTGAAAGCCCTGTCCCTGTAATCAGTCTCATACAGACTGATCATAGGTGACCTGTGTCTGGCGTACAAGGTCATGTTCAAACCAGCCTTGATGGCATTTCTGCATAACTGTAAGACAAATTGCACTCATGCATCATGCACACAAGGCCCTCACCTGATCTGTGACATGTATAGTACTTCGTGTGATAGTGTAGTGTCCCACACAATACACTGTCTGTAAAATATGTTCCCTTCCCATGTCTAGCAGAGTATATGTATAGCGCTGAAGAAGAAGCTGGATGACAGCATGGGAAATGGATGAGACACTCCTGAGATCCTGCATGTGTCCCAGCTGGACAGGAAAAACAGGTGTTGGCTTGGAAGGAGCATGGGCAAAGGTCTGGGCCAGGCTTATGAGGGCATCAGGGCCTGGTATCATTTTATGAGGCTATGCACCTAGTACTTTACATGTTTCCTGTATGTATTGCAGGCTGTCCTGCAATGTTCTCTGAAATGAATCCATGTGAGCCTGAACTGTGTATGTACTGCAGTGATAGTGTATAGTCTTGTCCCCTCATCAGTTGTCATCACATATCGTTATATCTTGTCATTACGTGTGGTCTGTATAGCAGTAAGCCAGCTCTTACAGTACATGCATATGCACTTGGTGACGCTGTATACCTCACTCCAATAGCCTTGGTCTTGGCCACAGTTACCATTCTGCTACTAGGCCCATCACACAGTAGGATTTGTCACCCTTTGCTGTGGGCCTGACAGTAACAGTGGAAGAGATGGATTGCAGCAGGCAGAATTACAGTAAGGTCTGCTCTGAAAGGCCCATAGGTGTCACAGCTGTGTCAGACTGTACCAGGAGTGTGTGTGTGCATGTGTGCGTGTTTATATATATATATATATATATATATATATACATATATATATATATATATATATATATATATATATATATATACATATATATATATATATATATATATATATATATATATATATATATTTATATATATATATATATATATATATATATATGGGTCTACCTGACAACACCGACACATCACAACACCGACAACGAAATCACCGACACCACATAACTGACAGTTCACAAACACAAAACCTCACATGCCCGACACACCATAATACCAACAATCAACAAACAAAACAAATCCCCTATCCAAAAAGCACACACACAACACAAGCACACCAAAATCCTTACAAACCCACACTAAACCTCACATACACAACTATCTACAACCTTAACCCAAACCCTAACCCTAAGGTCCGTCACTATCGCACACTCACCTAACCCGCGCCCTAACCCTAACTCACTTAACCCACCCCTAACCCAAAGACTATCACTACCGCACACTTACCTAACCCGTGCCCTAACCCTAACTCACTTAACCCACCCCTAACCCAAAGACTGTCACTATCGCACACTCACCTAACCCGCCTAACCCTAACTCACTTAACCCGCCCTAACCCAAAGACTATCACTACCGCACTTACCTAACGCCTAACCTTAACTCACTTAACCCACCCTATCCCTACAGACCATCAATGTCGCACACTTACCTTACGCACCCTAACGCGTCACTACCGCATACTTACACAGCCTTTTCCCATGTCGGTGTTCTCAGCGTCGGTGTTTTCATCCGTCGGTCTTCTCAGTTGTCGGTCTTCTGGCCGGTGTTCTCATTGTCAGCGCTCTAAGCTGTCGACGTTGTCAGGTAGACCCATGTATATATATATATATATATATATATATATATATATATATATATATATATATATATATATATATATATATATATGTATGTATATATATATATGTATATATATATATATATATATATATATATATATATATATATATATATATATGTATATACATACATATATATATATATACACACACATATATATATATATATATATATATATATATATATATATATATATATATATATATATATATATATATATATATATATATATATATATATATATATATATATATATATATATATATATATATATGCTTGCAGGTTTATCCATGAAGGGCCATATATTAGTTTAACACATATAGATCATACTATTGCTGTGCCTGGTAGGTTTACTTGTAATACATCTCATGTGGTATACATTGCTCTGTGCTCTGGTTGTATGGCATTTTATATAGGTATGACCACCAGACAGCTCAGAAGACATATTAAAGAACACTGTTATGCCATTAAAACCAAAGACAGCAATAACACTTTATATAGGCACACTTTGGAGTGTACTATGTTTAAAAAGTTTCCCTTTGCTATTTTAGTGTATATTAGCAAAGATTTGTGAGGGGGGAATATTAAAAATAGAGTTGAAAGAAGGGAAATCATATGGCAACTAAGACTGGGTGCTGACAGTCCACCAGTTTGGAGTTTGAGTTGTTCCTCTGTTGGCACAGTGTGTTTTTGGTTCTTGGTTGTTTTTTTGTTACACCCAGTGCCATTTTTGTTTTATAGTTGTTTTGTGAATGGCATGTGCTCTAGAGGACAACTTTTTGGGTCTAACCTTACATTCTGTTATGGACAGTCAGCACCTGGTGTTATTAGCTTTTATTTCTGAATTAAACAATATTCAGAAATCTTTGGCAGTGTTGGCTAAGAAATTTTGCAACAGTGAACTTGACTCTAATTCTGGAGTCATTCATCCATCTTAATCTCCTTCCTTAATTACTGGAAGTGCACCACCAGCTTTGAACAAAGGGGTGAGTGCTCCTAATAGAACAATTCCATATAGAGATGTGGCATCAGCGTTGAATCATGTTCCTGAGTCTTTCTCTGCTGTTATACAGCCTGCTGTTGATGGTAACATGTTGAATAATGCTCTATCCGACCAACTGGGTGAGTTGGAGAGAGGTCTTAAAAAATATAGAGCATTAATAGTTGAGAAGAAGTACTTTGACTGCTACATTTCATCTAAAATTGTACCTAAGGGGCTGAGGTTTATTAAGATACCTAATGGTGTAAACCAAGATGAGCCCTTTTTTGCAGAGCTGACTGAGTTCTTTAATCGAGCTAGACTTGATTTTTTGAAATTATTAATAAAGTGCAATGAACAGTTGTTTGATCAACTTAGATCTCAGTTAGAGGCTTTAAGCAGTCATGGGAATTACAAAGAGTATGAGTTTGTGTTAGAAACTGTGGACAAATATGAGCAGGCTATTACCCAGAAAAAATCTAAAAAGATAGACAGTGATATTGCAGCATATAGCAATGGTCAAGCCTTCAATTTCAGTTTCAAAAACACAAATGATGCGTCCTTTTATCAAAGAAATTACAACGGCAATAATGGACTGAATAGACATGCCATTGGTTCTTACAGCTCTGCTGTAAGAAAGGGTAGTACCCCTTTAAATCAAGGCAGAAATAAATCCCGACCCAGAGCTAGGATGCCAGAAGTTGTTTTACAACAGCAAGGAGGCATTTTGAACATGGCAACTGCAGGAACAACACCATCAGCTTCAGACCCCAGCAAGTCTGTTCAAACTTTGGAGAACACTAACAGCAGCAGTAATAATAATATTACTGGTTCAAAAAATGGGAGAAATGCTTCCAAGTTGGTGAGGCAGAATCAGAACAGAGGCAGGAGCCGCTTTCGAAGATAAGTACTGTGTTGGACACTTCAAGTGAATTCTTTAGTTAATATATTTAATTTAACTGATATACAGCTTACTGTTGAACAAGAACATCTGTTGAGGTTTGGATTATGTTTTATACCGAGTAAACAAGCGGATTTAGCTAACACACTGTTGAATTTAAAACTATATACAAGAAAATTGAATTTAATGTTTGTTCTCAAAGACGTTGAAGTTGTTTCTAACACCATTATTTGGAAACCTTCTGTTTTCAACCCTACATTACATAACACTATACAAATGTTTGAAATGTGCTGTTCTAATGAGATTAGGTCTCTATTGGTTAATAAATGTGTGCATTCTTTTTTTAATTTAGCTTAAGAAGAAAGTCAATCACTTGCTGAGCTGACCAGCAGAACTGATTTGGGATTCATGAAGGATTATGTAAAAGCTATGGAAATCCTTTTGGGTAATTCTGAAGAATATCTTGAGGTCAGTTTTGATATTGATCAAAGTTATAAGTATATGGTTTGTTTATGAATGGTGAACTGGCTTCTGATTTATATGAATATTTTTCAGTTGAGCATCCTAGGTAGGTGTTTTATTTGGAATTCCTAAAGTACACAAAAATATTGCCAACCCCCCTTTTGTTTCTTCTGCTGGTAGAATCACTGACGGAATTTCCCTATATTTGGATAAGTTACTTAATCTTTTAGTGCAAGGTTTGTCTTCATACATAAAGGATTCTTGATCATTTTTAGAATCTATTAGATTGTTTCATTTGAAAGACAATAGTGGTGCTCTTAGCGATAATAACTTTTTTCTACTAACCGTAGATGTGGTTTCCTTATATACTTCCATACCTCTTGAAGTGGGGTTGGAATTTGTAGCTAATTTATTAAACAAGTATACTGTATGGTCTGAGAGTTAAATGAAAACTTGTATTTTGTTGTTAGAACTGATGTCAGAAAATGATTTTTTTTTGTGTTTAATAGAAAATACTTTCAGCAACTAAGGGGAGTTGCCATGGGGGCCACAGTCACTCCTGCTTTCGCAGGTTTAGTTATGGCCTGGTGGGAAATGGAATGTCTGCCACAAATTCTTTTAGCTAGGGACATTTTGTTTTACTGTCATTCTATTGATGACCTGATTTTTATTATAAAGGAATCTAAAGACAAGGCAGACACTTTTTTTCAGAACAGCTCAACAGAAGCAGTAATTTCCTGAAATTTACGTTAAGCAATTTAGGGTACCAGGTCAACTATTTGGATGTGGTCCTCACTTGGTGTACAGTAGATCTAAGTTTTTCTAGCAAGATATATAGGAAAGAGACTTATGTAAATAATTATTTACACTCTCAGAGCAACCACCTTGCTTTTATGAGATGGAAAATTCCGAAAGGACAGTACATAAGAGCCTCTCGGTTAACCAGTAGTGATGAAGATTTCTTGATTGAAACAGCATTCATTACTGGTTTATTCTTAGCAAGAGGATATCCAGAAGTTTTATTACATAATTTAGTATCTGAGATCTCTAATAGGTGATCTGTAGACTTTCCGTTTATTTTGGCTCATGGTTTAACAGTTAAAACAGCAATTGATGATTCATGTAGAGATTTTTTATTTAGTCAGCCTAAATATGTTGTGGATATGTCTGTAGATAGCATTATGATTAAAAACATTATCACTGATAATTGGAAAATTATTAGTGGTAATAGTGATTTGGCAAGTATTTTGGGGAAGATTCCTAGTTTTGTTTATTAAAAATCAGGCAGTTTATGGAATTTATTGCAACATGCTAGTGCAGCCGTCCTTCCCTTTCAATCAGATAAACCAAAAGGTACTTATAAATGTTTAAATTGTTCTGATTGCAGGTTTATCCATGAAGAGCCATATATTAGTTTAATACATTTAGATCATACTATTGCCGTGCCTGGTACGTTTACTTGTAATACATCTCATGTGGTATACATTGCTCTGTGCTCTGGTTGCATGGCATTTTATATAGTTATTACCACCAGACAGCTCAGTAGACATATTAAAGAACATTGTTACGCCATTAAAACCAAAGACAGCAATAACACTTTATATAGGCACACTTTGAAATGTACTATGTTTAAAATGTTTTCCTTTGCTATTTTAGAGTATATTAGCAAAGATTTGTGAGTGGGGAATATTAAAAATAGTGTTGAAAGAAGGGAAACCTTATGGCAACTAAGACTGGGTGCTGACAGTCCACCAGGTTGGAGTTTGAGTTGTTCCTCTGTTGGCACAGTGTGTTTTTGGTTCTTGGTTTGTTTTTACACCCAGTGCCATTTTTATTTTGTATATATGTATGTATATATATATATATATATATATATATATATATATATATATATATCAGCAAATATAATACTGCATTGTATTAATTTACATTTGTTGTGTTCCCCTCACAGGTGAACACATGGGTTAGTGTCCCTCCCCCTCATAGCCTAATGTCAGTGTCTTAGTGGGCTCCCATGACAATGATGGTCATAGTGAGGCAAAGGTGGGGTTGTCGGTGCCTGGATCCATGCCATTGTTTGGTATCCCACTTTCACCCACCATGTTCTTGCAGACAGTCAGTATGCCCACACATGCTCAGTCCCCAGCAGCCACGGATAATGGACAGGTTAAGGGTGGTGGCATTGAACAGGCTAGTGTATTGAGTATGGTGAGTGTGAGTGTAGACACCAGCTATAGGCAAAGGGGAGACAAGGTCATACACAGGCAGATGGACAGAGGTACTCAACAGAGGACTGCTGCCCATCAAGCCTCTTTTGCAAGTGCCACGGCAGGTGTCACCAGATGCATGTTATGGACCATCATGGAGGCACAGATGCATACTGACTGCAACACCAAATAAATACTCAGGGTCATAAATGCAGTGCTCCCTGCCATGCGTGATGACCTCCATAGTAGTTGTGATGTCATACGTCATCTTGCCAATGTTGTGGATAGACAGTGGGGTGAGACATTGTCACTGCTCGACCGTATTGCACTTGAGCTTGTGGCAGGAGTAGGGCATTGTCCAGGTAGATATAAGTCAGTGAGATGATCAGCTGTGAACCCACATGGCCATGCACATTCACAGTCCCATAGTGGCAGTACCAACAGCATACTGAAGGGAGGGTGCTGTCCACAGCACATCAGAGCAAGCCATAGGCACATTGTCCTGGCCAGTCCCATCAGGAACACTGGTCCAGCAGACAGCAGTCACTATCAGGGAGTAGTACTGCATCTGTCCTTGGGCCTAGCAGTGCCAATGATACTCCTGGCAGAATCAGTTACCGCATCCCTGCCAAGAGACGGTGAACCGTACATCCTGCCATGTATGGTCCACAGCTGTCCAACATAGCCCTGTGTTGGGCATCCACATAGCTTGCTGGTGTGCAGACAAACACTCACACATCCCTATCCCAGGCCACTCACCACCAGACATGCACACTCCTCTGCACAGCCCAGCTGAACATCACCCCTCCAGACATACACACACACACACACACACACACACACACACACACACACACACACACACACACACACACACGCACACACACACACACACACACACACACACACACACACACACACACACACACACACACACACACACACACACACACACACACACACACACACACACACACACACACACACACACACACACACACACAATGTCAGCCAATTGGTCTAGTTTAAGCCTCTGGCAATCCAACACCACACCCTGTGCATGTGATGATATGTGTGTCACAACCCTGTTATCTATACCATCAATGCACGGACATGCTCATATGGGTCTGCTGCACAGGGCGACTATGGTACAGTGTAGCAATGTCATGCTGTGTAAGGTGCTGTCTGCTGGCAGTAGTTATGGGTACACATAGAGGTGTATGTACCTTATTAGCCATGATGTACTATTGCTGTTAGTACTGCTGACTGACTGTAGTGTCATGTACTGTATTCTGGTTGTGTTCCAGGTGTCTGTGTGTCTGCAAGCTGTAGGCCTGCTAACAGTAGCAATGATGAATAAGGCAGAGTGGAAACACAGTGACCTTTTCATCGCCAAGGTACAGCTGTACATGTACATGTTTACCAGGTGTGTTTACATGCAACACTGTGTGAGAGGCAATTGTGGCAGATAGCGTGACCTTGCATACATGCCTTTTTCTCAGCCACCTAGCCTGCATACATGTCACCTGGGTGTTCTGTAGGAGTGTAGACTCACACATACAGAGGAGTTTACTTGGTACTGGTACTATGTCTCTCACCAGGTTAGCCATTACATTCACTGCAACAGATTCAGCTATCAGCACCTGCTGCCTCTGCCATTTTTGTCATATCCACTCAACTGTCATGCTGTTGATGAGCATTTGCCTGATACTGTATATAACAAGTTTGAGGTATGTATTCCTGACACAGGTCATCCTGTGCTAGTCTAACCTGACAGTCACCAGCATGTGTGTCTGCTATTGCATATGCATGGCTGGCCTTTCATGCTGATAGTGCACACAGAGTCATAGTCCTATACATGGGGCAGCTGACGAATGGCTGAGCACAGACCCTACCTGCACAGTCTTAAAATGATAGTGCTAGATACATAACACAGACAGCACAGCTGTACTGTAGTGTGGCTGTGTCTGCCACTACTATTGAAGTGGGTGACAATTGCAGGGACTGTTAGGATTGGCAATGGTGGGTTCAGAGGACCTTAGCATGTTAGAGCCATCTCACACTGCTACATGGGGACATGCAATGAGACACACATGCACATGGAGGTGACACGTATCAGAGTAGGTGACCTGCTCATCTACTAATGTACAATACACTGTGATATGACCATTGTACCACAATGGTTGGTGTTAGAAACTGTGTAATTCTGCTTGTATGGTGGATGACATATGTATGGGCTGACACTAGGTTGGCAATGGGGGAGTTCACAGGATGGAAGAGGCACACAAAACGGTACAGCCACCACATACACACACTGAAGACAGCCACAGATCTGTGCATACATAAACACATACACGTTTGCCTATAGACATATTAGTAACCCCATGTATCCAATTTTATGTGCTATAGTGCTGCTTAGCCATGCCATGCTCCACATATGTTATATGCCTGGGACATAACACACAACTTCTTACAACAGCTACTCTTGCAAATGCCTTCATGTATGGTGGGATAACCCACCAGAAATGGCACTTCATCTCATCTACTGGTCCTACATACCTGTACAAGTGATAGTGTGACAGACTTTGTATCAGCATGATGTGTCAGTCAGATATGCTGTCTGATGCTGGCACGTGTGTCAGTATGGTAACTGTGATATTTGGCAATGGCATCACAGGAATGCTCATTGTCAGGGGGACACAGACCACATATTGGTTGCAAACATGTGGATATCCCATGTACATCTGTACATATGACTGGTATGGGCTATATGGTGTTACATGGTGCATGTGAGGCAGATGCCATTAACAGTAATGTCATGAGTAGGGGGTCAACAAGTCTTAAAATGGTATAACCTACACACACAATAGCCACAGGGGATAAGCTTCACACACTACTACAGTTGTTGGCATTAAGATTAGAACCTCTACCTATTTAACTATTTACACTATAGTATTACACAGTTATTGCACACACCGCAGAGTTTAGAGGGCTGACAAGTGTATACAGGTACATCTAGGGTGAATGACATCAGCAGGCCTTGTAAAGTAGGGCAATGGGACATGTACTGGGTGGTACATACCTCAAAATTATATAACCCACACCCCCAGTGGATATGAGTCTCACCCAAACACACACACACACACACACACACACACACACACACACACACACACACACACACACACACACACACACACACACACACACACACACACACACACACACACACACACACACACACTATCATAGTTACCAGCATTGAGATTACATTCCCTACCTATCTAGTTATGTATACTACATTGTTACACAGTTATCACATGAGCCACAGAGCTTGTAGGATTTCACAGTGCCACAAGGTATGTCCAAGGTGATTACACCAAGAGCCCTTGTACTGTGTGGGAAAGGCATCAAATGCATTACCCTACAAACACATTCATACACATACACATTTGTCACAACTGAGTGTAGAACCCCTGCCTATTTAGTTATCTGTACTATACTGTTACTTAGTTCTTAATCTGCAGTGGTGGTGCTGCGGTAGCGTTGTCGCCTCACAGTAAGACGCTGTCCAGTTCGATTCTCAGCTAGAGTGTCTTCTGCGTGGAGACATGCATGAATGGGCGTACCTTCATTGAAGGTTGTGCATCAGGGTTGGCAACTCAGCATGTAAAAATCTACTGCCAATCATTAGCAGACCGGAGTTTCGCTGTGGCGACCCCTAACTGGGAAAAGCTGAAAGACACAACAAAAACTGTTACTTAGTTCTTACACATGCCTCAGAGTTTATAGGGCTAAGGGTTGTCCAAATGTACTTCTAAGGGCAACAACATTTACAGGACTACTAAAGTAGGGCATTGGGAAGGGTTCTGGGTGGGAAAGTCCTCAAAATACTTTTTCCTACAAACATACACACTTACAAACTTCTGTACATACACACACATTTGCCAGACCTGAGAATAGATCCCCTGCCTATCTAGTAATTTCTACTATAGCATTACACAGTTATTGCACATGCTGCAGAGCTTACAGGGCTAACAAGTGCCTAAAGGTACTTATAAGGTGAATAGTATCAGCCGGACTGATAAAGTATGGCACTGGGTGGGAAAGTCCTCAAAATACTTTATCCTACAAACATACACACTTATAAACTCTTGTACATACACTTATATACACACATTTTCCAGACCCAAGAGAAGAACCCCTGCCTATCTAGTTATTTGAACTATAGTGTTACACAGTTATCACATGTGCTACATAACTTACAGGTCTGACAAGTGCCCAAAGGTACTTCTAAGGTGAATGACATCAGCAGGGCTGCTATAGTAGGGCACTGGGTGGGAAAGTCTTCAAAATACATCATCCTACAAACATGCACACTTACAAACTCTTGTACATACACATATACACACACACACACACACACACACACACACACACACACACACACACACACACACACACACACACACACACACACACACACACACACACACACACACACACACACACACACACACACAAACACAAACACGCAAATTTACTGGAGCTGAGAGTAGAACTCCTGTTTATCTAGCTATTTATACTATAGTGTTACTCAGTTATCGCACACTCTACATAGCTTACAGGGCTGACAAGTGCCCAAAGGTTCTTCTAAGGTGAATGACATCAACAGGACTGCTAAAGTAGGGCACTGGGTGGGAAAGTCTTCAAAATACTTCAGCCTACAAATATATATATACACACACACACACACACACACACACACACACACACACACACACACACACACACACACACACACACACACACACACACACACACACACATTCTACAGAACTGAGAATAGAACCCTTGCCTATCTAGTTATTTGTACTATACTGGTACATAGTTATTGCACACACCATGGAGCTTATAGAGCTGGGGCTGTGCAAAGGTACTTCTATGGGGAATTACATCAACAGGACTGCTAAAGTAGGGTACTGGGAAGTGTTGTAGGGGAGAAGGTCTTCAAAATACATCATCCTATAAACATGCACACTTGCACATACTTGTACACACATTTGCCAGAACTGGGAATGGAACCCCTGCCTATCTAGTTATTTGTACTGTACTGTACTGTTACATAGTTATTGCATGTATCATTGAGCTTGCAGGGCTGGGGCTGTGCAAAGGTACTTCTAAGGGGAATGAAATCAACAGGACTGCTAAAGTAGGGCACTGGGAAGTGTTGTGGGTGGGAATGGCCTCAAACTCTTTCACCTACAAACAAACACACACACTCACTCACACTCCAGGACTGAGATTAGAACCCCAATCAATTTAGTTATTTGTACTACAGTGTCCCACAGTTATCACATGTGCTACAGAGCTTATAGGGTTGACAGGTGTCCAATGGTACTTCTAAGGTGAATGACAGCAGCAGATCTTGTGAAGTAGGGCAATGGGAAGTGTACTGAGTGGGAACAGCCTCCTAATACTTAGACCTACAGACACACACACACACACACACACACACACACACACACACACACACACACACACACACACACACACACACACACACACACACACACACACACACACACACACATACATACACACACAGGCAAATGATGTGATATTATGGCCCCCACCTCAGTTTTATTACACAATGGGGCTCACCTTCATGCTGGTATGTGCAACTGGGTATGACCAGTATGCCACTTTCACAGCAGGACATTACTCTATGCCATTCAGGGTATCCGTGTGTGTGACTCACTCTTTGTGTGTCCACCTGTGTCTCTCTCTCTCTATTACTGTCTGTCTTTCACTTCCTCACATCTATGTGTGTGTATGTTTGACATATTATCTGTTGCCCATATATATGTCTGTATATCACACACGACAGATGCAGATATATCACATATGGGCCACCTACAGCTATCTGCAGGTAATTCTGTCTGATGGATGTGTGTAGGGACAGTTAAGGAGTACATAGTTGTCTGTGTGCAAAGACATATATACACAATGCAGTCATATAGTCTGATGTGGGTTCCAACATGGCCTGTGATTCTCTAAGTGTTGAAGCATGCCCAGTATGACCTTCTATAGTGAGAGTAGGACTCCATTCCAGAGATAGGTGTACTCCAGTCTGGAGTTTTGTGTGTTAAAGCCATACCTCTCAGAAGTAAACAGGACTTTCCTAGCGGTACTAGGTTTGTTTACAAGACATTTTCTGACATATCTGTAGTCTGAAACTGCAATGTACTGTGTCATTACCTAGTGACAGACATCCTCAGATCATCACAGTGCTTTACCAGAGGAATACAAGATGTATGATGCACAGACCAATATTATGAGCTCAGCTATATACATTCTTGCCTAACAGGGCCAGTTGAATTGTGTGGCTACAGCTGGTTGAATGATGATGCTGTGTAAACTGTCCAGCAACTTGGTGATATACTGGCTCAGGATCTCCTGCTTGTGTGATATCTTTCTTACCTAAGAAGTCATATCCTGGTGTGGCCATACCTCTCAACTGCACATTTTTTGGCAGATTGTCCAGGTGGTGTTTGCCTAGAAGTTTCATCCAGTCTACATAAACTTGTGTTTTTATGGCAAGTTAGTTGCATATAATTGAAGACTGACATTACAACATAATGACAGACATTACTGTTTCAGACTACATAACCTTTAGACAAGTCCCGCTAATTCAAAATCCCTCATCCTACCAACTTTCTCAGTATGTAAGGGCAATATTTACAACACTTGCCTATCATTGTGCCTTTGTCTCACTTTTACTTACGACCTTGCCCAGATGTCTTGCTGTCAGAGGTTGAGAGGTATTGATGTGGGTACAGAGTGCATTCTA
The DNA here is from genome assembly GCF_019279795.1 of Protopterus annectens. Lineage (NCBI taxonomy): Eukaryota > Metazoa > Chordata > Ceratodontiformes > Protopteridae > Protopterus > Protopterus annectens. The sequence continues at coordinate 435,511,777 of NC_056736.1, read as the reverse complement.
CTGTGCAGACATGTCCATTATATGTGTAGTATATTCATCATAGCACTGTGACTTCCAGGTATGTCAGTGACAGAGCAGTATAGAGTAATGTGGTGAACCACTGACAGACAGTTGTGTATAGGTTGGTGGTTTGCTACGATGTTATTGGGGTATTGGCCCTGAAGCCCTTATAACCCATGCAGATGAGAGTGTAGCCCATATTAAGACATGCCAGCACACAGAGACCCTGTCCAGCAGGGACAAAGGTGGGATCACAGGACTGTCTTCTGCTTTTCCCATGCACTTATACAGGAAGCACATCACTAGGGGTATTAAGGTACTTGGCTTGCTGTTGACAGGGGCTGAATTCCACAGATGGGGGAGTGTGTGGTACATGTATCTGTCATACCAACAAGCTGTACTGATATCACAGCCCAGGTTGATGCTGTGCCTACAGGTTGATGGAGTGGGCCTTGAATTCCAGTTGTGCTACAGTCCCATCAAGGCAGGGTCTGGATTGTTTTGTATGCCAGACAGGTGTCACCTCAGCAGAGTCTGTATGGAATGGGGTAGAGGGACAGTGCTGTTAGCCTATCTGTGTAGGGTAGGTGTTTGGGGATTGGGATAAGGCATTAGTGTTTGCAAGAGCCTTGTGTGTGGAGTCTACATGGTCTGTGGTGTGTAGGTTTGTGGGTTTCTTATGTGATTTTGCCTCTGAGGTGTCCATTGTTTGGGTTTTGTTTTGTTGTGGACCTCCACTTACATGGATGTGTGTTGTGTATTTGCAGGTGATGTCTACTGACCCCTTGCACTGCATGGCACCTATGTTACTGCACAATCTGTTCTGGTGTGCACATTCTTCGTTTGTCTGGCCAGTGGTTCCCCTTCTCCTTATGTGTATTTCTTAGTCCTTCTGTAGTCCAGTCACAGGCTTTGGCCACAGTGGCTGCTATGTATTTGTAATTCTGATGTGGGTGTGGTACATGCCGTTACATCGGTCACAGGGTTGTGGACTTCACACCTCTGAGTGTCCCTATTTAGCAGGTTGTCCATCATTGCACAACTCTATTTGCTGTGGTCCCTGGATGGTTTGTGTTGCTATATGTTATTGAGGCTACATACATACCACCACAGACTGACATCTGCACAGGCCAAATATGACAGTCACACAAAGGATCACACATGGAGACAGGGTGTTAATTGTGTTCTGCCAAACGTAGACAGTTGGGAGACCAGTTTGGTAATTGCGTGCTTGCTCTTATGGGTTTGATGTCTGCCTCCCCACTCTCTGCCATCGCTGTTTTGCCATGACTCTTTCTTGTTTGGAAAATAGTCGACAGGCAAATGCAATGTTAGAACAAGCAGAACAGATATACAAGGCATACTTGTACTCCTTCTGTGACAACTCGCATCATTCCAGGGGTATGGCTGTTGGCCACTGACATGTCAGTGCTGACACAGAAAGATGGCAACCATTTATACACTGGCAGTACACTGACATTCAGGTACCTCAACTTCTGAGACCCAGACATCTGGACAATGCCATAAGTGATTGGGGGATGCAGACCTAAATGTAGGGACCATTTTTAAGTATTGGCCTTACAAACCTAGAAAGGTGATTCAGTAACAGGTTTTGCATTAGCATGCATGTTTCTATGGGTATGCAGTCTGACACTACGACCTGTCATTATTTTATGACCTTAGTCTTGCGTGATTTGCCAATGAATTGCCAGGCAACCACTATTTCATGTTATACAGACCACAATTATGATGAAAACCTCTGGACATTCTGCAATAGGTCTGTACAGTTGAGAGGTATGGTAAGCACTGTGCAAGTTACTCCAAGCTGTCTATATTTGTGGCCCCCTGTCCATGACCTGCACAGCTTTCCTGCCTTAACAGAAATTAACATCTGGACAATGTGTACATCTCCTACCTTAGGTGTAGCTGACATGCATAATAGTTGGCACTGCAGTTCTCTGAACATGGCCCTGTCAAAGACAGCACTGTACCTAGTCCACTACAATACAACAGCTGGGAGTAAGTGCTGACCAAATCCTGACAGTATTAACCACACACATATACATATATCATTGACCTCTGCATATTGTGGACATGCAACAAGTTATCAGGTGTATTGGGACAGCCCAGGCAATGTGTGCTCTGCTGCTATTTCCCTGCAGACATACATGTTACTGGATTTCGGTGGGAATATGGGGGGGGGGGGCACACCTGTCAACTATACACATTTGCACAGATTGTGTTGATATTCGCATTACATTTTGGTTCCATTTACCATACTATTGTGCCCTGTTTTGGGGAATAGAGACATATCAGTAAAGACCACAGGTCATATTATAATGGCATACATTTGAGTTTCAGACTCTTTACCTTTCAGAGCCTTACTGCAACTGCAAGACCTGCTGTGCTATTACTGTGTAAGTCTGTAGGGGGTATTTCATCATTGTTGCCATTTGTGAGCCTTTGCCAGACATTTCTTTATGGATTTCTACAGCTGACTTGTTGGGTTAGGCTGAAGGGTGAGCATGGAATCCCCACACTGACATCCATGCCTGTGACCTATGACCCCCAGTTAGTTAGCAACCCCACATATACTGCAGTGGGATTTGTCACCTTGGGTACTACTGCATAGAGTGGGGAGGCCAGTATTGGGCAAACATTTCCTGGTGTCTCACATAGCTGTCAGTTGTCTGCTGCTGTGCCAGTAGGCCACCCCATTCCCTTGCATGCATGCAGCAATGTCATAGATATGCTACCAGAACATACTGATACATTCATTTATTGTTAAAAAGACTGACTTATCTTGTGCCTGTAGCAGTTGTTTGGATGGTGCTGGAGGGCTGTCTGTGTCAGATGCATGCAGTACACTGCCTATTCATGGTAAGTTACAGGTAGTGTGATGTGTGTGTCATCCATTTTACTGTGTGTGTGGGTCAGAGAGAGGTGCCAGCCCCTAGGTGCCTACAGTGTCAGTGTGTGTGTTATGCGTTTCCTCTTTGCCAAGACCAGGGCATACTGGGCATGCCTCCATCTGCCTACATGAGCTGGCTCAGGAGGTTCCTCCTACAAGTCCCTCAGTGTCTGTGGGGACTTTTGCAATGGTGGGGGGCTGTGTGGCCACTTTCCATGCTGTTCCTGCTGCAGCTGTCTCCACAGGATCATATTGTGTTGCATGGTACATACTATGAACATGTGTGCACATGTGGATGGAGAGTACTGCAAGGCTCCACCAGATATGTCAAGGCAGTGGAACTGTGACTTGAGCATCCCAAACACACACTGTATTAATGATCCTGGGTTGTGCATGTGCCTCATTATGACATTCTTGAGTGGGTGTGTGCATTTCTGATAGGTGTCATCATCCATGGCTCCAGTTCATAGTGCATAGCCAGCATCCCCCAACAGATGGCTATATGGGATGTCTCCTCCTGGCAAATCCCTGCTACAGCTGTGAGAAATGCCAGATGTAGGAGTCATGATAGTTTCCAGGGCTGTTAGCACACACATTCATGATAATGCACTGGGCAGTTGATGGAGTGGAAGCCCTTCCGGTTTATATAGACCCTACCCTACTCACCAGGTGGTACTTTGATGTGGATGTGCGTGCAGTCTATGGCATCCAATACCTCCGGGTAGTCTGCTACATGGTGGAAGAGGTGCATATTGCTGGTCCACTCCTCGTGGATGCTGGGGAAGTAAATGTGCTCACCAGCATGTAGTAGCATGGCATCCAGGAACTGGTGGAGTACCCAGGATTCAGATGCCTGTGAGACCCCCTTGATCTCCCCAGTAGGTCTTTGGAAAGTACCTGTAGCTATTATTTTAAGGCTACACATACCTTGGTATCTACTGGGATGGGTTCTCCTCTGTTGGTTCTGAGTCTGAGGTGAGGCTGACACAGTTCGGTGAGTTGCTGAAGTATCCCTGTCGGCACTTTACTATATCCATATCATGTAGCCCTTGGTAGGTTACCCTGGGTCTGAACACTCTTCTCCTCAATCTAGGATGGTTGCCAGCATTATCCTCCTCACCACCCTCAGCCTCTAGCACATACTGATGTATAAAAGCGACAGCAGCCCCTAACATTTTGTTGGTTAAAATTCCCCAAGTGGGTATACCAATGGTGCAGAGTTTGTGGAAAAAACAGACTGAAAGGTGTTTGTACAGTTTATACTGTTGTGCTGCAGATGCTGCATGTGTGATTGGCTGACTATGATACATTCCACCTGCCAGCTCTATTTGTACTTGATTGCTTTTATTCTGCTATTTCTGCTATTTCCTTTTTTTTTTGTTTTTCCCCCTCCCCATTCCCACCCCTTTTAAGCCCCATGGCATGCCATGCAAACTCTCTTCCCAAATGTAAACAGTTCTAGTTCCATTTTTTTTTTGTTATGTTTAAGACCTGGTGCATGCTGTGCAAACCTGTTTAGCTAAGGTAAACACTTTTGGGAAGTTATGGTCCTCCCCTGGACATGAACACACTCCTCATTTCATGGAAGAAGTAAATACAACCACAGACACACCCCCTTAATTATCTGTGCTTAGCTAAGCTCAAATGGTAGCCATGGAGCTCCAATGTGTTTAGACCAAACATGACACACACCCTTTTCATGTCAGCTGCTTCTCCTGCTGACACTGCAGAATTATAGTTCCTACACAGTTAGGTGCATTCGGACACAATCTCCCACTTTGTGATTCAGTAAATGTTGCTCATTTGCATATGCCACTGCCTTAGTCCTTTGTTACACCACTACACTAAAGCCTTTCTCCTTAGCAACCACTGTTCCCTGTTATTGTTTTGGTTATACATGCTACCCACTATAATGGTAAAATGCAGATTTTACTTAAATTGTCTTTTCACATTTTTTTCTTTATTTTTGGCATGATCCCATTTGCGCGCTGCTGTCTTATGCTTAAACAGCCCAAATTGGCCAAAAAAAACTTTTATTTTTATAATTTTGAAACTATCTATATTCCATGCCTAATGATTCTAATACATGCTTTGAGCTATCATGCCCCCATTTTGATGTTTGCAGAAATGTATTCGGTTAGTAGCCAAATACATTTCTGCAGCAAACACTATTCTGGCACGGATGCCTGCCTGCTTACTGAATTGCTAATTTACCTCATTTGCAGGGTTTTCACAAGCAAATGGGGTAATTAGCATTATTCAGTGGTGTCTGTGCCAGAATAGTGCTGGGAGGCTCGTGCATGCTCTCAGCCTACTTTCTGAATTGCACAGGATCCGAACTCCGTGTTCAGGCCGTGCCACTATTTGGACATGGACTTTTACCTTTCATGAATCCCAGGGATCGTGTTTTATACTGGTTTATGTAAATAATAGGTTTTAATTAGCACTCTGTTATATGGTTATTAATTGTTTATGTTGACTGGTTGAGAGTTTGTATAAAATGAAGTTCATATTGATGTGTTTTATTCTGATGAAGTCCATTCTGGATGAAAGCGGTGATTAAAGTTCTTGTTTGCTAAAGGTTTTGGTTTTGTCTTCCTTCTGAGCATTCAATGGCATTTTGTGCAATTAGTGTTTAGTTTTCCAGTATTGGTTTGTGCTGGTTTGTGTTCCTTGTGACTTAGGATGTACACAACATTGGCTTTCAATAGCAGTGTGGACAGTTGATGGTCAAAGATCAGATTGCTATCTAAATGTGTTCCCAGTGCTTGCATTACTTGGGTTTCTGCATAACAGGACTGTTGTCAATGTTGTGATTAACATGGAACTCCACTTCTCAGATGCACAAAATTACAAACACACATTTCTGCATTTATTTGTAGATCATGTGCTTTGCCACCATTCACTTGTGTGTGTTAGCTCCTCCTGTACTATGTTATTACCACTGATGGACTCAGTGATTGCAGACAATATGCAAGAATCAGCAAACTTGGTAAGACAAAGGCCATATACTTTAGCCTGAACTGTTGAGAAATACAATTCAGACAATGAAGAGTCAAGCATAGATCCTTGGGGTTTGCCAGTGGTGACAGCTCTACCGGTACAGGTTGATTCATCAACTACCACATGATGTGTTCTGTCAGTGAGTCAATTGTTTACCCATCAACTGACTTAAGGTTTAATTTCCAGCTTGGGGTTTTTCTCTATGATACCTGTGTGTGTGATTGTTTCAAATCCCTAGGCCAGATCATAATAGGCAGTATGCACTGTCTTGTTATTAGAAAAATGTGTATTTAAACATATATGAAGTGCTAGTTTAAAAGCAAATAGTATGTAATGCATTTTATTATATTTTACAATATGGCAGTAAGAATGATCTTACATGTAATTGCTTGAAGCTTTGGAGCTGCAGTGTGATTGAACTCTGACCCTGGCAGTAGCTAGCTCAGCAAGCTTATGTTTTTCACTAATGATTATCTGCTGGGTCAGGAAAATGAATGTATAAGGCATTGAATCTTTTCTTCCTTCCTCTGAGATAGTTGGCCTTGTGAATATTATCAGCACAGCTGCTAATATTAATGTTGCGAGAAGAACAAAGAAGCGTATTAAGAACTGAACTGACTATTGTATTCGAGCAGGACTGAAACCTTGAAAGAATAACATTTACAGAAAGACATTATAACTGACCAGGTGCTTTGCAAGGCTGTATTATTCTCATGGGAAAACTTTTAAAAAGTATAACCTCAGCACTTTCTTATGAATAGAATATTGTAGACTATAGTGATGTAGGTGCCCTGTGACTGACCACGTCAGTAAGGTGGGCACAGCTTGAATGTATAGAGTATAAAATAAAGACCATTTCCTGTATCATGTTAGGCAAAATTCTATACTTGTATTGTATGGTCTTTTGCCTCCTGGTGTACACTAGTAAACTTTTGCATCTGAATCTCCTGTGTGTTGACTGTCATTTTAAAAAGCCTAATGATTTTACAGTCTGATTTTTAATAATTTATTTGACAGTTTGGTCCTTTCGTGACGGAATTCCCTTGGTAAGCTACAGGTCAGAGTGTATGGGTGGTAATAAATCTGCGCAGGAGAAGTTGCCAAAATGGTTCTTCTTGAGTGAAAAGACCTCCGACTGAATTGTTGTGTGTAAAGAGGCTGTCCACTTTCTGATCTGTGGCCGAAGAGCGGAATTTGAACACTTTCATCACCAGGAGGCTCAGGTAGGAAGATTTTTTGCCTTTTTTTCTGTTTTAGATCAGGGACTATGTTACAGATCAGGGACATTATTGTCATAGATTTGTTGTACAGATCAGGGACATTATTGTCATAGATTTGTTGTACAAATCAGGGACATAATTGTCATATATTTGTTGTACAGATCAGGGACATAATTGTCATAGATTTGTTGTACAGATCAGGGACATGAGAAATTACTGTATATTTTGTCATAGATCAGGGAAACAGAATAAGGTAGGCAGTTATTCTAGATAAACTGTGTAAGGAACCAAGATACCACGTGGTAAGAAAAGGGTTACGTAACATTTTCTTTGACATGGGTAATCAGTGCACTAAAACCTTACAAGATCCGCCCCTAACCAAAGAGGCAAAATACATGCAATTACAGCATGCTGATATGTTAGGTATTATACAAAATGTGTTAACAAATATGAATTTGATGGTAAACTAGATAAACTTACACTAGTTAAACTCCTTAAACAGCTTAAATCTGATGCAGGAGGTCAGGCAAAAAAGCAGCACCAACTAGGCATACCTCAAGCACACAGGTGGATTGAGGAAGCAAATTGTAGAAAAACAGAAGCTTAGAAATTCAAAAACAGTTTTAGACAACAGAGTGAAAGGTCTGACAGACAGAATCTCTGAGAAATGGAAACTTAGAGCAGGCTGGGCTTGCATTAATCAATGCATACAACAGGAAAATGAGACAATAGATGGATATTATGCTAGATTATTAGAATGCTTTGAACAACAATTAAAAAATGCATTTTTGAAAGGTTGCATTGCCCCTATCAGTAGCTTTATTACAAAGCATATGATAGATCACCGAACAAGCAGGCTACAAGCCTTACTTAAGTATGCTAGACATGCTGAAAGACACTTTAATAGTAAAAAGAAAAAGGAGGCGCAAGTCTTCACTGCTGAAGACGGAGCTGAAGTATTTGTATTACAGTCAGGTAAAAAGGCCATCTAGCTAGGGACTGTAAACAAAATAAGAAAGCAATGACAGAAGATAAAGGAGATGAGGACTGACTATATGATAGTGAGGATACATCATATGAAAGTCAGGAATCACCAGTAACAGCTAGAATAGAAAAGACAAATACCAATGTAGTAGAAGGAGTAGAGGAAGTACAAATTGACTTAGATAAAAATGGAAATGAAATTTTAGATTTAGCATTGTTGAGCCTGGAGCTCTACCTAGCAGATTCAAAACCAGAAGTGACACTTCTGGTGGAGGGAAGGGAAGTCAAATTCCTGTGTGACTCAGGAGCATCACGGACTTTGATAAACCCCTCCAAGTTACCAGAACATTCTAAATCACTTGATTATGTATTAGTAAAAGCAGCAAACGGAGAGCTATACAGGGAACCACTCTCCCATGATATAGCAATAACTGACCCTGTTTCAGGTATGACCCAGAGAAGTAAAATAGTGGTTTCTGCAAAGTGTCCAGTAAACCTATTGGGCAGTGACCTTATGCAAATATTTGGCATAGCAGTAGTTCCAACTGTACAAGGTATGGAGGCACAGAGACAAATGGATACTTTTGTAGTGCGATCAGAGGGTGAAACCTTTTATTGGTACAGCCAGGACCTAGTCATGACTGGTCCAGGGGCAGTGACCAAGGAGCTGATGAACGCAGCCATCAGTAAAACCCCCTCCCTTGACACTAATCAACAGCATTTGTTACACTGTACTCTATATTACTGTACCACACCAGGACCTGATAGAGAGTATGAGCAAAAACTGTTTAGAAATCGTGCAACTAGATTGGTTTTGCGTACTTTGTACTGGGATACTGAGGGGAACAGTGTAGTTAGCTGTTCATTACCTCAAGAATTTCTTGCATTGTATAGATCAAATCGGTTGCCACATGTTAGCTTTACAAAGAATAAAAGTGTTAAATGGGCAGACTTAGGAGAAAAAGTAACAAGATGGGAGAAACAGACTGATTTAGAGCTGTCAGAACAAGGGATACAAAAACAAAAACTGAATTGGTTGACACAGACACATACAGCTGTACACTTGCAATCTAGTGAGGACAGCTGATTAGCATTTTTATCAAAAGAAGAAGAAAAGGCCTTGTGTGAAATTCCAACAACTCTGTGGTCAACAGGCAAGTCAGATGTAGGGCTCATTCGAACAGCAGGACCAGTTACAATTACCCCAAAGTCAGCTTTTAGACCACAGAAAAGACAATACCTTTTGAGAAAGGATGCAGAAGTAGGAATTAAGCCTATAATAGCAGCATTACTCAAAGAAGGAGTACTGGTAGAATCTCCTGATTCACCATGTAATACACCCCTATTTCCTGTTAAAAAAGCAAATGGGGAATGGCGGATGGTACAAGATTTACAAGCTGTAAATAATGCAGTAATACCTAGAGCACCTACGGTGCCAGACCCACATACTTTGCTAAATGATTTAGAACCGCAAGAGAAGTATTTCTCTGTGGTAGATATTAGCAATGCTTTCTTTTCAATACCTATACATCCTGATAGTCAATATTGGTTTGCATTTACATTTCAGGATAAAAGGTATACATATACTCGACTACCACAGGGATATTGTGAGAGCCCAACAATATTTGCACAAGAAATGGCTAGCAACCTGGCAAGATTTACCCCACCGGGAGGTAGTCAAATTCTACTTTATGTAGATGATTTCTTGCTAGCAGCCCCCACCCAGCAACAGTGCAGGGCGGATACTGTAGCATTATTAAAATTTTTAGCAATACAAGGACACAAAGTAAACAAAAGTAAGTCACAACTTTGGAGAAAACAAGTTAGATATTTGGGATATGTGATATCCAATGAAGGTAAAATACTAGATAAAAAAAAAAAAGCAATTTTGCAAGCACCCAAACCAACAACTAAGACAGAAATAATGTCTTTCTTAGGTACAACTAATTTTTGTTGGAGCTGGGTACCAAATTATGCTTTGGAATCTGCTCCACTGACTGATTTGATATATAAGACACCAATGGCAGTACAAAATATTTTACAATGGACAACAGAAGCAGAAATGGCTTTCTGCAGGTTGAAGCAGTTAATAGCTTCTTCATTAGTTTTAAGACATCCAAATTATCACAAACGGTTCTTTCAGACCGTAAATTGTAAGCAAGGGTACATGACATCAGTATTGATGCAACAACATGGGGATAAGCAATGCCCCATAGCTTACTATTCATCACAGTTAGAAAAAGTGGCGCAATCTTTGCCTCACTGTGTACAAGCAGTAGTTGCAGCAGCAATGGCAGTGCAGGCTTCGGCCTCAGTGGTGTTATTCCACCCTCTCACATTGAGAGTGCCTCATGCAGTTGCAATAATTTTACTGCAAGAGAAAATGGCATACCTTTCTCCTGCTAGACATCTTTCATGTATAACTATACTGCTGAGCCAACCTCATATGACAATTGAACGATGTATAACATTACTTCCAACTCCTGCGGTGGGCACACCACACAGCTGCCTGCAGGAAATTGAACAGTTAGCTTTACCTAGACAAGATCTTACAGATATGCCCTTGGATAATGCTGAGGTGACATATTACGTGGACGGCTCATGCAGAATGGGTCCTACAGGGAAGAATCTGGTGGGGTATGCAGTAGTTACAGACACTGAAATTTTAGAAGCTCAATCCTTACAACACAACTTATCTGCACAAGCAGCAGAGTTGATAGCTTTGACGAGAGCATGTACTTTAGCAAAAAACAAGTGTGTAAACATATATACTGACAGTCAGTATGCTTTTTCTACAGTACATGTATTTGCACAACAATGGAAAATTAGAGGAATGATTACATCCAGTGGAAAACCTATTAATCATGCGCAATTTATTTGGGAGCTATTAGAATCTATTCAGTTACCTACCAAAGTAGCTATTTGTAAATGTGTAGCTCATACAAAACAACAGGATAAGATTTCAAAAGGTAATGCACGAGCTGATGCAGCTGCAAAGCAAGCAGCCTCAGACTCAGAAACTTTTTTTTGAATGAGGAATTACAACCCTCTGAGATTTTAGATTTAGACATGTTAAAAACAATGCAGATGCTTACTACAAAAGCAGAAAAACAAAAATGGGTAAAACGAGGTGCAATTCTTGAGAATGGACTGTACATTTCCAAAGAAAGAAAACCGATATTGCCGTCTAATTTATTTAGATATGCAGCTTTGTTGAGCCATGGGCAGTGCCATGTCTCAACAGGGGGGATGGTACAGTTAGTAAATCGAATATTCCAAACATATGGAATAATAAATTATACAAAAAAATTTTGTGCAGCTTGTCATACTTGTAACAAGCACCATGCACAAGGAGCATTTAAAACCAAGCAAGGAAGTTTTCCTATACCACCATACCCATTCCACACTATTTGTATGGATTTCTTAGAATTAAATAAATGTAAAGGGTTTGACTCCCTCTAAAATGTTTTTTGGGAGAGCATATTATGTGCCTCAGTGGAAAGCTCTCATGCCTGCAGAGCTGGAGGCTGACAGTTCATTAGCTAATTATATAAAGAAACTGTTAATGAATAAATCTGTTTTGCAGTTTAACTCATTTTCAGATGAAGGACAGAACAAACCGGTAGAAGCAGTTTTGGAACCATGTACCTGGATCTGGTTGAAGGTGACGAAAAGGGTGAGTCCAAAGTGGGAATGTCCGTACCAGGTCCTGTTGGCAACGCCTACTGCAGTCAGAGTAGCTGAGAGGACGTCCTGGGTTCATTTGACGCATTGTAAACCGGTAAAGAACTTTCAACTTGATAAGAACTTTGTGACTGATACACAAGGGCAAAATGGCCAAAAGTAAAGCAAACAGAAAAGCAGAGCAACCCCAGAACTATTGCATAATTATTTTGTTAGCTGTGCATTTGTTGACTATAAGTGTGACAATTTTTCTCTTATTGTGGTTTTTCCTGCACTCAACCACACGAGTGAAAGTGAGAAGACGTGATGAACTGTCTATAGACTGGCATCCAAATTTTAACACATACCTGGCCATGAAACATGTGTATGCAGAGACTATGAACATTTCAAATTGCTGGATTTGTACAGCTATACCAACAGCATATGGAGGACTGTTAATGTCCGCTGTCCCTCTGGGGATAAATGAGACTTGGGAAAATTTGCTTTTTGATACAGGAACTGTGAGATCACAGGACAAAATAGCTTTATTTTTACCTGTCACACAAAAAGGAGTTGTATGTTTCTACAAAAATGATACCCTCCAGGTGGACTGGAGTAATTGTAATATAACAATGTCTTATAAATGTTACATTAAAGTCAGAAGTGGGGGTACTGTTTGTAATACTAACTATGATTCATATCTGAGTTCAATGAAAACTACATTAAATGCAGCACGTGACAATCCAGTCTTAACTAAACAATTGTCTATTAAAGATAGGAAAATGTTTCATGCAGGGATAACACGTATTAGTACCAAAGTAAAAAAATTTTATTTTATTTGTGGGAAAAAGGCATATAAGTGGTTACCTGAGAATTGGTCTGGCAGTTGTTTTTTGGGTTATCTGGTTCCAGCAATAAGACATACTGCAGAATTACCTTTGGGTAAGATATGAAATGTAAGGGAAACAGCTCGAAAATCTGAAGGTCCAGTTAAGAAACCTGTGAATCCAGTTGGGAAGATCGAAACTGGTTGGAAAGACCATAATTCAGTAAAAGACAAAAGTGAATTGACTCATATGGACTTGGGTAACAGTGTTATATCCTGGGCAGGAATACTACCAGCCTATGGAGCAGTCAAATCGATCTGGAAGCTGAGGAAGCTGTCGAGACTTCTCAAAGTAATGAGTAATGCAACTTTTTCTGCCCTAGAATTGGTGTCTGATGAACTGAATGCAATGAGAACTGTTGTGCTACAAAATCGAATGGCTCTTTACTTCACCCTAGCGGCAAGAGGTGGTACACGAAGAAGAATGCTGTGCTTTTATCCCTGAGAATCGTCATGAGATAAATAATCACCTAGAGGTAATTCAGCAAGTATCAGCAATGACTAAACCAGGCCCAAACCCACTGACGGACTTTTTCCAGAATCTGTTTGGGGGGTGGGGTTCCATCCTAATGAACATTTTAATTGCTATTTGTGTGGGTATACTCCTAATAGGAGCATGTGTTTGCTGTGGAATTCCCTGCATGAAAAGATTAATCAAAGATTTTGTTGACATATCTGTTACTGAAACTTTTTACCAAGATATTGAAATTGAAAGATTGATTTCAGATGATGCTTTTTCTGAAGTATAGATTAAATGACTTGCCTAGTTAAAAGTCCTTAAAGGAAAAGGCTAGGGAATGATATGATATTGTTTATGTTTCTGAATAGAATAAAAAGTATTAAAAGGAGGGAAAATGTTAGAAAAATGTGCATTTAAACATATATGAAGTGCTAGTTTAAAAGCAAATAGTATGTAATGCATTTTATTCTATTTTACAATATGGCAGTAAGAATGATCTTACATGTAATTGTTTGAAGCTTTGGAGCTGCAGTGTGATTGAACTCTGACCCTGGCAGTAGCTAGCTCAGTAAGCTTATGTTTTTCACTAATGATTATCTGCTGGGTCAGGAAAATGAATGTATAAGGCATTGAATCTTTTCTTCCTTCCTCTGAGATAGTTGGCCTTGTGAATATTATCAGCACAGCTGCTAATATTAATGTTGCGAGAAGAACAAAGAAGCGTATTAAGAACTGAACTGACTATTGTATTCGAGCAGGACTGAAACCTTGAAAGAATAACATTTACAGAAAGACATTATAACTGACCAGGTGCTTTGCAAGGCTGTATTATTCTCATGGGAAAACTTTTAAAAAGTATAACCTCAGCACCTTCTTATGAATAGAATATTGTAGACTATAGTGATGTAGGTGCCCTGTGACTGACCACGTCAGTAAGGTGGGCACAGCTTGAATGTATAGAGTATAAAATAAAGACCATTTCCTGTATCATGTTAGGCAAAATTCTATACTTGTATTGTATGGTCTTTTGCCTCCTGGTGTACACTAGTAAACTTTTGCATCTGAATCTCCTGTGTGTTGACTGTCATTTTAAAAAGCCTAATGATTTTACAGTCTGATTTTTAATAATTTATTTGACACTTGTCTTCATCCAGGTCTATCACATGGAATCAATATGCTGTGACAGCATCACAGATCACCTATGGCATGACCCACCACATATGCCTTCCTGATACAGTTGGATACACAGCTCAACACACCCTCCACATGGTCTATGTTCCCATACATGGGTGTAAATCAACATGCATCAACCTGAGTTGGGGGGACAGCACTTGATGCATGCATGTATAGAGACATCTTGCCTCTCGACTGTGAGGTAGACCAACATATCATCATGGACCTCCTCTACATGTACACTAGCAATATTCCAGGTGTATGCAACAGACCTGTGTGAGTTGTTACTGCTATATCAGGTACATTACATCTGATAGATGTCCTGAAAGAGGCCCTCAAGGGCATGCATGATGACAACAGTATCATTGTGTGGAACTTCAGCAGGTCAAGGCATTTGACAAAAATCCACACTGAGGTATTCAATCAACACTGTCATATGTGGCCATAATCAACTATATCACCAAATGGGTAGGCCAGTGTATGACTTACATGGCATCTCTCTATGTTGAAATCTGTGACGTGACATATATCTCAGGTCCAGTGATCAGATCAGTACATCTGGGTGTCTGCTAGGCCCTTTCCTGCCCAATAGTTCAGTTATGGATATCACAGCTGACATACACATGTTGTGTCCAAAACAGATGGCTGAAGGACTACAGCTTGTGTGCAATCATTGACTCCAACTATGATATTAGTATAATACAGACAGTATAAACAGATACCAGAGACTGCTGCCATGTCCATGACAACACCTGAATTGATGAGACACATGGAGGGATTTTTTGAATCAGGAAACAGGCACACCATCATTGTATAATGTGGACATCACACCCTATAATCAGACCTATAGGTATGTGTCCTGTGTCCTGGGGTAGAGGGTAATTGGTATATCCACCAACATATGGTTACAGTGCTGACTTCTCTCTTGGATGTAACACAAGTACTGGCTATATGAAGGACATGCATATCAGAGGCCATAATAACTTCAAGTGTTCCCAGACTTCATTACACCAATAACTGTGTACAATGCACCCTTCTTCATGTACCACCCTGCACATCTTCCATTGATGTGTAACTGACGCCACCTTTGTCACAGTGCGCTTTCATGCAGCTTATTGGCCATACCTAGGTATTTCTTCTGGGGAATATACATGACTGTCTGATGGTGCTGAACAACAATAGGTTCATAGGTGTTTACAAGGTAATGACCATAAGGCACTTTTTAAGCCCAAATCTTTGACAAGTTCTAATACCCTTTATAAACGTAAGCAGGGGCTTGGAAGATGAAACATTTACAAGCAGGAGCCTGGGAGATGAACCATTTACAGGTTGCCTGTGACCATTAGAGACACTGGTGTCAAACAAGGGATGAATTTCCTGTTTCCAATCCAGTTGTCCAAGTTGCACTTGAATTGGGTTAGGGAGAAACTCTGCTTCAAATGGATGGGGAGCCTGTTCCAGAGATGGGGTCATTTCTGGGATATATACCTACCTCTCCAGTAGCTCCTATTTATATCACAGGCAAGATTTAAGTCTTTAGAACAGGTAATTCTGGTGATGTTTGTTTTGTGGATATCACATTAAAGACCACACAGCTTCCAAAACTCAGGGCAGTCCAAAACAAACAATGTTTATTGAAAAATAAAATTGTAATACAGTTAAGTACTTTCATCCACCGACTTGGACTTCTTCAGAACTCAAATCAGTTAAAACAATCCACCCTTTTTAAATCATTCATTATACTAGTTAACAAACCCATTACCAAAATTCGAATTCTATGTAAAGGAACATTTTTTTAAAACACATTTCCCATTAAAAATACACTGTTCATTTAAAATGAAGCACAACTCAAGATCAAAAACTTTAATATTCAAGCATCACAAAAAATTGTCAGTCTTGACACATAAATTTGCTGCTCTCATTCTAAGCACTGAGCTAATAGAAACATAATCATTAAGACCTCGCCTAGTTGTAGCATCTGATCTCAATTACCAGAGAAGCGTTTCGTATTCTCACCTATTTTCCCAAGCCCCCCCCCCCCACCTAACATCCTGGGGAATAATTGCTAATATACCAAAAACACATTTTTAAAACTCTCACATACACTTGAGTGTCTGTATAGTGCATTATTGTGATTGGCCTTCCTCAAGTCATATAAATGTTCATATATCCTTTTGAAGAACCTCCTCTCAGTCATTCCTACATAAAACAAAAAATCCAAGGACATTCAGAATGCTTTATTTGGCTTTAATTGTCCCGTAAAACAATAAAACAAGTCATGGACATTCAGAATTGCCAGTTAGCTGAAGCACCTGATGTTCATAAAGATCATTTGCATATATCCCATGTGCCTCTGATACAAGAGGTTTGGGAGGTCACTCAGTGGAAGTTCTAGCTTTGCTGGAGTTTTCATTTTGTTTTTACTGACTGGTTTTTCAGTGACCTTCTTACTTATTGTTTTACAAAAAACAATAATCTCAAAGGGCAGGATATACCAGTCATATTGAATTGCAGTCCCCTTTTTTAAACACAATAGTTGTCTGAGCTGTATTTTTCAATGTCACTATCTCCTTATCAATAATATACTGGCAAAAGTTGCATCTCCCACGTCATAGTTCCTTTCTTTAATGTTAACTTCCCCCTCCAACACTTCCTTGATGTTCCTGTGTACCTTGTATCTGAACATCGGTTTGTTTTCCAAATGCTGATACAGATCTACGTCAGTTTTTAAAATAATAATCCAAAAAAGTGTGGTAGTCAGCAAAGCAGACTAGAATTCAACAGGAACATAAGTTTATTGAAATAAAACAAAAGTTAAGCACTTTCGTCCAAGCCTGGACTTCCTCAGAACTAGTAAAACTTTGCTCAGATCTTATTTAAATAGTATTCCAACAAATTAACACTTCATCAAATTTCCCAACAACAATTAAGTTGAATTAATGAGATAATAAGGATTAGTAAACTAACTCATCACATATATGTAGGTACATTTTATATATATATATATATATATATATATATATATATATATATATATATATATATATATATATATATGTATATATGTGTGTGTGTGTGTGTGTGTGTGTGTGTATATGTATATGTATATATATATATATATATATATATATATATATATATATATATATATATACATACATATATGTGTACACACTAAACCTACATATACAAAACAGTATAAGGTTAAAAACTTTTCTTTGGTGTCATTTGGGCTGCACTCGTTTACAGTTTTAGTTTTGACCCGCGGTGGTGGTGCTGCGGTAGCGTTGTCACCTCACAGTAAGATGCTGTCCGGTTCACTTCTCAGCTAGAGCGTCTTCTGTGTGGAGACATGCGTGAATGGGCGTACCTTCGTTGAAGGTTGTGTGTCAGGGTTGGTAACTCAGCACGTAAAAATCATCTACCAATCATTAGCGGACCGGAGTTCCACTGTGGCGACCCCTAATCGGGAAAAGCCGAAAGACACAAACAAAAAATAGCCCAGTTTTGGGAAATAATATTTTTTTACCCTCTGACTTAACTCATCGTATTTTATCTCCATTGCTTGCTGAACATTCTCAGTTTTGTGCTGCATGCTTAGACTATTCATTTTGACACATCAAGCCTACCCAAAATACAGCTAAATTTTGAACCCCTGTTCTCCATCACTTCTTTCTTTAATGGTTTTATCAATTCTAAGGGATACCCCCTGTCTAGAAACATTGAAGTCATGATATTTCTTTCTTTTTCCAATAGTTCCTGCTTCAAATTGATGGGGACCCTGTTCCAGAGATGGGGTAGTCTCTGGGATACATACTTGCCCCTCCAGCAGGTCCCATTTACATCACAGGCAAGGTTTAAATCTTTAGAACAGGTAATTCTGGTGATGTTTGTTTTGTGGATATGCAGAAGGCTCATCAGATTTGGTTCTGAAAATGCCCTGTGTGCTAGGCATAGATCTCCCCTCAAAAACCTGTAGGAGACAGAATACAGGGATAGGGCCTTGAGGCGGGAATGTATTTGGGTACCAAAAAGAAATAGCATTGAACAGCTAAATATCAAACGAAAAACATCTAAAACATAAGTTACTGAGCACAGCTTTTTCCAAAAAAAACAAAAAACAAAAAATAGAATGACCATAGTTGGCCAACAGTCAAGAAGTACTGTGATGCATAAGGTAAGAGAAGGAAAGCTTTTTTAAATGTTTAAATTTGCCCTTTTCCCAGTATAGTGCAATCTCAGAGTTGGTATATATAGTTAGGGGGGATGTGGAGGTCATAACCCCCTGCATTGGCAGATGTGGGGGTGAAGCCCCCCCCCCCCCCACACACACACACACACCTTGGTTGATTGCATTTGCTTTGTTGGCCAACTATTTTTTTTTTTGGAAAAAGCTGGGTTTGGTAACTTATGTTTTTAGATGTTTTTCTTTTGATATTTAGCCATTCAATGGTATTTCTTTGTGGTAGCTGAACATAGACCCCCCTGAGACAGTCTGCACAGAATATTTTACTTATGCCCTGCATTCTTTTAGTGAGGAATGTCTGTGCATGTTCCAGTTGTTGGATATGCCTGGTTAGGTACATGCCAAAGGGAGCATTGTACTCAATGATTGGTCTGATGAATGTGGATTATAGTGGAACAATGACTTCCTTGGACCTAGATCCTATACCCTTGTTTAGAAGTTGCACAGTATAAGATGATTTCCTCACTACTGTAGACATGTGACAGTCAAAGGCTAGATTGTTGTCTATCTGCCATAACTACTTGGCCACCTCTAAGGGGTGTGTTGTCAATATGATAGTTACCAGGGGTGGATGATTTCCTGATGGACACTATTATGCATTTCTTGTCATTTAGTTTTAGTCCATGCCTCTAACTCCAGTTGTTTGTCTGTGTCAGCCCTTCCTGAAGAACATTTGTAGCAGTGTGGTATTCAATAACAGCTCCTAATTTGCAATCATCTGCAAATGTAGTCAGAGAGAAACCATTGACATTAGCCTTGACTTCAGAAAAGTTAATGCCAAAAAGGAATGGTGCAAGGACAGATTCCTGAGGGACTCCACTTATAAGTGACCTCTTTGTAGAGGTGTAGTCCCAATTTCTATTGTCATGGGTCCTGTTTGTGAGGCAGTTGGCTATTCACTAGCTGATATACAGGTTTGCACCTAACCTCTTGAGTTTGTCAACAAGGTATTGTGTCAAATGCCATGGCCAGGTGAAAGTAGGCAGTGTGAACCATTTTGCTGTTATCCATTCCTTTGGTGACCTTCTCAAAGAAGTCCACCAAGTTGAGTAGGCATGTCCTGCCCTTGACAAAAACAAACTGGGTTGGGCCCAGTGTCTGAATGTTTAGTATATCAATGTTGATAATTTCCATGATAATTCTTTTCATGGCTTTACAGACTTATGGGTCTGTACTTTCCACTTTCTGGAGATGGGCCACTTTTGTGCAGAGGGATGAATGTGGCTGTTCTCCATTCATGATGCATGAATCCTGTTTGGAGGTTACAATTAAATAGCAATTCCAGATGGCCTGATAGGTTATGTTTCATACCATTTAGAAGGGCATCCTGGAATATTTACTGGGACCATTGATGCAGTGTTCTTAGCCTTAGAGAGTTGTTACACCAGATGCATGTGTGCTACCTGTTCAGCTTATGCACATGCTGCATATATAGGTATTTGACAATATTAATGGTATGTATATCATTTGTGGCACTGTGGATTGTGCCATAGATTTATGCCATGTGCACAAGACAAGTAGCTTGTATTGACCATGCTGACACATACAGTGTCCCTCCTAACACCTACTGCAGACATTAGAGTACCAGGACAATGTGCATGGTTACCCTGATAGAGTGTGCCTGTATCATAATAGTTGTCAAGTGTGTGTGTGTGTGTGTGTGTGTGTGTGTGTGTGTGTGTGTGTGTGTGTGTGTGTGTGTATGTGTGTGTGTGTGTGTGTGTGTGTGTGTGTGTGTGTGTGTGTGTGTGTGTGTGTGTGTGTGTGTGTGTGTGTGTGCATAATCATCTGTTATCACTTCACCTCACATATGTTATGTCAGAAGCAGGCATGGGATTAGCGGTGGTATTATTCTGCTATGGTTCATATGATGTTTGCCATGATCTTTTACCTGTGGCCACCTTGCTGGAGACCTCTGTTGAGAGTACAGTGATAGTCAGGTATATCATTCTGCACAGCTTCCCAATATGCAGCCTACCCCAATTGTATGTCAGATCCCTCATAGATGTCCTCTGTATTATTCATGTAAGGATGCTTATCTCACACAGACATCCCACCATTGTTATATCACCTTGTGTGTGACAGTCACAGACACATTTTCACTGTCCAGTCCATACTGTACCATATAGATATGTGCTTGGTGTTGCTGCCACAACCATCTTCCATTGACATGCTCTCCTCTGCTGTACATGCGGGAGTTTTACTATAACCTTTCCCTGTATTCATTCCTACAATTCATTGGTGTGTCTCTATTCAATACACACTTCCCCTGGGTGATCATTTTACAGGGCAGTCCCATGTCCTGTTACATATCATTAACACAGCTTCAGTACAGAAGGACAGGAATGGGATATCACAATACTCTGCACTACAGGTACACTATCCTGCACTGTGTTTCGACCATATACTTTACATTCATACCTCTCAACTGTCCAGATATTCATAGGATGTCCAGATGTTTTCCTCAACAAATATGTGGCTTCCTGCCATATCACTGGGATGATCTCTGTACTGATGTGACTCAATATTACATACATTTGACTGCATACCTCTCAACTGTCCTGATATGTGCAGAATGTCCAGTTTTTGTCTAATACCTGTGATCTTTTCCTCATAGCATTTTTTTCTGGCAAATCATTGGCATGTCATTGCAGAGTGCAGTCAGTAACTGATAACTGACATTTGAGTTTCAAGCTTCATGCTCTTCAGAAAAATCATGCTAATGTATAACCTATATATTCTATTAACTTGCTAAGTTTGTCAGTGCAATATTAAAAATCTGTCCCTATTTCTGGCCCTTTATCCCCCCATTATTACGGTTTTGTCCACGTTTGTTCATAGGTTCATAGGATGTTACTAGGCTTTGCAAGCCTAGCTGTTAAATGTCAATATAATACTAGATGAGAGATATAGACTTACCTCTCAACCATACATAATTCCTTCGTAAATACTGTTTTTGGGGGCAAAATATTGGGGTGCCACGAATTCCCACGTGGCCTCTTTAATTTCTGAATTTCCGTTTTTTTTTTTTTACTCCTGATGGTATCACGTGCAGGATGAGCGCAATGATGTCAGCTTCTTGCAGATTGGTACATGTGTGCAGAGTACAGCATTCATCCCCTCACTTTCTGGCCGGATCGTCTTTTCTCCAGGTAAAAAATGTAAACAGTCAGAACAGAAATCCTATATAAGCAACAGCAGCAGCTTTACTTATTTAGTGGCTCGGCTGCAGGCTACATTTGTTAAGTGATACTGTGCTTTTGAGTCTGCTTTCATTTGAATCATTTCACTTTACTTATTATTTACCAAATGAACTAAGCTTTACATTTTTAACTGTAACTGAAACCTGGTTCAAGGCTCCTGAGAGCACCCCGGCACTATTAGGTTTTACCTCATATCATGCGTTCCGGCCCCAAAACCCGGACCACACCACAAAAGGAGGGGGTGTATCCATATTCATAAAGGATACCCACACCTCCAGGTTGGTGGCAACGCACGAAGCTTCGGAAACCATCCAGGTGCAACTAACCATAGGCAAAACTGCTCTACAAATTGTAGCATGCTACAGGCCACCCTCTCAAACTCAGGAACCCCACACAGCCTTCCTGAAGACACTGGAGGGTATAAATGTATCTCCAAACACCATCATATTGGGTGACTTCAACTACCCGAATATAGACTGGGAACATTACTCAAGCCCTAACTTTCTAGCCCAACGGTTCCTGGAGTTCATAAATTCAAATGCCATGGAACAGCTAGTCACTGTTCCCACGAGAGGAGAAAATATACTAGATCTCATTGTCACAAACATGGGGACAAAATGCTCCACACCGGAAGTATATCCCTCATTGGTGAGATCTGATCATAAACTAATCTCACTGGAAATCCACATCCCGCCCCCCCCCAAACAAAAAGACCATAGTGAAGAACTTCTCTAAAGCAAACTTCACACTACTCAAGACTGGTGTAGTATCCTTCAAGGCCCCTGAGCCAGAGGAAACCACAACCCAAGCTGCGGAAGCCCTTACAAATGCCTTCTATGAACACCTCCAGGACTGCATGGATCAGGCAATCCCAAATAAAACCAAGACTCTTTCCACAAAGGGCAAACGTCCAGTCTGGTGGACCCCAGCCATTAACAAACTTTACAATAAGAGGAGAAAGCTATTACATGATAGAACAAAATCCATAAAAGGGAAGTCACCCCTGATCATTATTAGTAAAAAATACGAGCACTCATAAAATCAACTAAGGCCAATTTTGAGAGAAAAATTGCCATGGATTCAAAGGACAATCATAAGGCCTTTTTCAGCTATGTTAGGAACCTGGGTGGAAACTCCCAGATATGCTCAGAATTAGTCCAAAATGATACAAAAATCACTGAACCCACAGACATTGCCAACATACTGGCAGACAGGTTCAGTGCAAACTTCACCCCTCTCCCCTAAAGGAGAGATAACTATCCCAGCCGAGTGTAGCCTCCCGGACATCTCAAATGCGCAGGTGAAAGCTGCTCTCTCTAAAGCTAAAAACACAGCATCAATGGGACGGATGGTGTCCCCGGCTGTGTGCTACACGAGCTAAATGAGGAATTAACCCGCACATAAGGCAGCTGTTTAATCTCAGCCTTACCACAGGATACATGCCCAAGGAGTGGCGACGGCAACTGTGGTCCCACTCCACAAAGGCAGCGCCCACGGACCCTGGTAATTACCGCCCCATAAGCTTAACAAGTCTAGTCTGCAAAGCTATGGAGAGGATCATAATGGAGCTCATAAACAAAGATATAGGGGACTTGCAGACATTGGACCCGACCCAGTTTGGCTTTGTCAAGGGAAGATCATGCCTTTTGAACTTGGTCGACTTCTTGAAACAGTCACCAAGGCCATTGATGAGGGAAAGGCAGTCCATACAGCCTACCTTGACCTTGCAAAGGCTTTCGACACAATACCCCACTCAGGTATTGTAGAAAAACTTACCAGCTTAAATGTAAACCCATATGTCACAAGATGGGTTGCAAACTGGCTTAAGGACAGAACCCACAGGGTTAGAGTTGCTGGCGCTGTGTCAGACTCCAAGCCGGTCACAAGTGGTGTCCCACAGGGCTCGGTCCTTGGCCCCCTATTGTTTGGCATCTACTTCTCAGAAGTACAGGCCAGCATGGGAGGACTTTGGCTGACAAAGTTTGCAGACGACTGCAAACTGGGCACCATAGTGGAAAGTGCATCGGACACGGATATCCTTCAGAAGGGACTCACGGAAACAGATAGCTGGTGCCAGAGCCATGGCCTGAAGTTAAACGCCAAAAATGTATAGTCATACCCTTCGGGAAAAACAAGGTAACCCCAAGCTACCATATAGGTGGCAATCCACTAAGCACAGAAGAGGTTATCAGGGACCTGGGGACCCAGGTTGACAGTGGCCTTTCTTTTGACACTCACATTGCTAAAGTGGTTAGAAAGACCTTCTACATTGCCCACCTGATCATGAAGGATTCACATCCAGATCTAGCGAGGTCATTGTTCCCCTGTACTCTTCACTTATCAGACCAATGATTGAGTACAATGCCCCATTCGGGATGTATCTCACCAGACATCTGCAGCAATTGGAGAGACCCCAAAAGTTCCTCACCAAAAGGATAAAGGGACTCCAAAATCTGTCATATGCTGCCAGATTGAAGAAACTCCAGCTCTATTCAGTCGCATACCGTCTGCTCAGAGGTGACATGTGCCTGACATACAAGGCCATGTCCAACCCGGAATTAATGGACATGCTCCACCTCAAAAAATCCAAATCCACCAAAACCACTAGAGCAAGCGACTTAAACCTTAGCACGGATATAAATAGGATGTGCTGGAGGGATAGATTTATCACTCAGAGACTCCCTATGCTGTGGAATAAAATCCCGGTCCATGTGAGGCAGAGCACCTCGCTGACTCTGTTCAAGAGAAATCTAGACCTGTGGATGGGAGATCGTAGGTTTACCCCGGGAATCATCTCTGTGTCACTGCTGGACAGAGGCACAACAAACTAATGGGCACAGTATTTTTTCATATAAGGGGTGGCGTAAGCCACAAAAATTTGGGCTAGGCTTATAAATGCCTTAGGGCAGATAGCCTAGTATAAACCTATGAACCTATGAACCTATGAACCTATGAACTGCTGCAGGACAAACAGCAGCAGCTTTAGTTATTTAACAGCTGCAGAGTACAGCAACAGCATTCATTCCCAGATCGTATTTTCTCCAGGTAAAAAATGTAAACAGTCAGAAACTGAAATCCTATAAGACAAACAGCAGCAGCTTGCTTTACTTTATTTAATGGCTTGGCTGCAGGCTACATTTGTTAAGTGACTACTGTGCTTTTGAGTCCGCTTTCATTTCACTTTACACTTATTTAACGGCTGAGCTAAGCTTTACTTTTTTAACTGCTGCAGGTCGAACAGCAGCAGCTTTACTTATTTAATGGCTGCAAGCATGTTACATTTGTTTATGTGTGAGCTCAAATATGTTTCAAGGGCAGATTGCTTTTTCTATAGAGGTTTGTATCCCATGCATGTGTGTAGAATAACAATGACTTTGTTTCCTTAAAAAATCAATGTGCACAATTTTAAATAAGTTTAGACAGAAGACTGCCTTCACTTCAGCAGTTTGTTTTCTTGTATGAGTGTGGTACACTGGGGAGAAGGGAAGGCTGTCAAACAAAACAGCCATAGCTGGCCTTAGGCATAGGCCAACTAGGCAGCCGCCTAGGGCACCCGTCTAGCAGGGACACTTTTCCAGTGTTTATTTGGAGTAGCTAGACCAGGATGGGGGCACCAGGTGGTGTGGGGGGGCAGAGGGATGGAGAGCTACAACAGCCTAGAGGTAAAGAGTTTGGAGAGTGAGGGGCTGTAGTGAGTAGAAAATAAGAGGGATGTTTGTGCACAGTGATGTAAAGCTGTGTTGGACATGGGAGAGGGATATGAGTGTTGAGATATAGAAGAAAGTAGAAAGGAAGAAAATAGAGTGTTGCAATATGGAGGTGTGTAAGAAAGAAACTGAGTTCTACATGGGGTAAGAAAAGGAAAGAATAGTGGGCGAAGAAGTATACATCTCTTCAGAGTGGACCTGGCTTTTTATATTAGAATAGTAAGATGGTTGTAAAAAAAGTATAGGCTAGCCTGGGGCAGTACATGAACAGAACCAGGTGTCTATGAAGAATTGGGTCTATATTAGATCAGCAAATGCTTAAAAAAGCGAACGCTGATTGAGCGACCTTATGTAAGCAAAAGCTTACAATCTCGAACTGTCAGATCAGCGATTTATTTCCTAGGGAAAAAAAATCGCTGATCCAAAACACATACACACAACACAAGCACACTAAGCAAACAGAAATCCACACACACATCTAAAATCTGACACCTAACGCTACACTAAACTATGCACACAGCACTAACTATTCACTTACCTTAACCCAAACCCTAACCCTAAGGTCCGTCACTATTGCACACTCACCTCACCCGCTCCCTAACCCTAACTCACCTAAACCCACCCTAACCCTTACGTCCACACAATCGCACACATACCTAACCCGAGCCCTAACTGTAACTCACCTAACCCACCCTAACACTCGCATCCACACAATTGCACACTTACCTGAATCCAACCCATAACTTTCCACCACAGCACTGAAAATACCGAAGCAACAGAAACAGACAACCAAATTCTTTCCCTAGGAAAAAATTTGGTTTTCTGTTGCTTCGATATTTTGAACATTCGCTAAAATAAGGTTGATCAATCAGTGTTTGCTTGTTTAAGCATTCACTGATCTAATATAGACCCGAAGAATTGTCTTAGCTATATCTTGAAGGATTTGGGGTATTCTATTTCTGTTTGTCTTATGGCTAATGAGATGGAGCTGAATAGTTTAGTGACATAGTTGGAGTGGAGGGACACACCTGCAGACTTACTATGTTTACTAAGTGTCAGCAGCATTTTGTCTGCTGATCTAAGAGATCGGGTTGGTGCACAGTGGTGTAGTAGATGTTTTAGACTCAGGCAAATATCTGGTTTGCATATAGGCGTATGGATTTTGATTAATTGAGATAAGGCAAGGTTGTGTTTAAGTTCATGCCTTTTTAATTGCTTTAGAGCCATGCAGTGGTGGGACTAATACTGGCAATCAGTGTTAAATTTAACCACTTTGTTATAGCCTTTATCTGGATAGATTGCAATTTATAAGTATGGGAGCGGCATAGAGAAGAGTGGGAATTAAGAAGGCTGAGATGATTGTTTTGCCTGGTGTTTTCTGTAAGAAATAGTTTGACTATATACAGGGCTTCCAGTTTTTAATGTATATTTTTAACAGCATATTGCCTGTGGTGATCGAATTTTAGGTTTCCGTCAATGATAACACCCAAGAGTTTAGTATAGGTTACTAATTCTATGTTAGTTTGGTTGGAAGAGGTTATAGAGAAGTTGTTTTCACCTGATTACTGTTCGGGGGTGAGTAGTATCAAGTTGGACTGTTTAGGGTTAAGGAAGAGTTATGAATCAGTTAGCCATAACTCAATAGATTTGAGGGACTCCTGGGTGATGTGTTGTAACTTATCTAAGTTTTTTGTAGAACATATAATAGTACAGTCATCTGCGTATTGGATGATGATGGCCTGCTTGAAGCTGTGGAGAGATTATTTATAAATAAGTTGAATAAAATTAGGCCAGGGATGGTGCCATGTTGGACTCCAATAGTTACTATTTGGAAAGTGGAGATATTGTTTTGCCATTTTATAGCTTGTTGCCTATCTGTGAGGTAACTGGAGAACCAAGAAAGGGGCAATGGCAATAATCCTAGAGAAGATAGTTTGTGTAGTAACTTTGATGTGAGATAATGACAAAAGCTTTAGATAAGTTGAGAAATACCACTAACACAAGATTGTTTTTGTTTCTGTTTTTATTTACATTTGGGAAAAAACTAAGTAGGGCTGTGGTGGTACTGTGATAGGGGTGGAAGCCATGCTGAGATGGACATAGTAAGTTATTATTGGTGATGAAGCTTAGTACCTGGAACTGGACAAATTTTTCAAGTACTTTGGATAACAGTGGCAGAATAGTTATGGGTCTGTAGTTAGGTCTGTGGAATTACATCCTTAGTGAAAATGAAGTATATAAGACTTTTTCCACAGAGTGGAGACATAATAGAGTATTTTATTAATACTGAGACAAGGAAGGCCAAGGCTTTTGCTGTTGCTGCTGTCTTCAGGTATTTATTTGGCAACTTGTCTGCGGCATGGCAGTATGTTTTAATTTGGAGAGAAATGTTCTCATTGTCAAAGTAGGTATTGGTTGGAGAGAGAGAATTAGTTGGATTGCTACCTACTGGTGATGATGTATTTACCTGAGAAGGGTAAGTTAGTAATGAGAGAAGATATTATTTGAGTGGAGTAAGTGTTGAATTTGCTAGCTAAGCTGATAGTGTTATCAAGTAAAGATGGAGAAGGTTGAGTGGGTTGGCCAGGATTTAGCAGCTGATTGATGGTAGTATGAATACATTGGGATTGCTATGTTTGGATGTTTGAAGGCTTGCATGGAAGGAATTCGTACACATAAACCAAAAACATGTATTAATGACCGACTGTTAATACAAAGGAGAAACAGTGCATATATGTGTTACAGTGAAAACAATAGAAAGTGCTAAACAGAAGAGAGAAATAAAAAAAAAATGTTGTAATGTCTGCATTCAGTTGTACATTGCATTGAGCCACAAAAGGGAAGCTGGTTTAAACTATGGACATATATATATAATTCAAGAAAATATTTCCACAGCAGCATGAAAGAACAGATTAGTAGTGATATGCAGTATGACCAGCATGCATATTATCCACAAACCAAAACACAGATTGAGAAACAGGTAAAAATCCCAAACGGGTAGACGAAGAGAGAACACCAGCAGACTCCAAATAAATAAATAAATGAACGCAATTTTATTTTTATACGAAAGAACGTTTTCGCCGCTAACACAGATGCAGCTTCATCAGACAAAAAACCACAACCATTCACCGCAAATTTAAATAAATCAAACAGGAAGTAGTAAAAATACGTCACTTCACCATAGATGAAACCTGTCATTACACTACTAATTAAAACCATACAAGAATGCAAAAATAATTGCAGCTCGAAATGAATAAGTTTACACAATCTCTAAAAAACAGCATAAAAATCCACGAACAAGCATATGGGAATATATACTCTAAGTTAAACAAGTCTATACTCTAAAAATATAGTTAGTCTAAAAATAATATAAAAAGGCAGAAAAAACCCTATCTCAAATAACTTCGTAATTTTAGAACTGCAGTAATATTGCAGTTTTCACTGAGACCAGGAGCATTGAAGGCATCCAAAGAAAGTTGCCATTCAAGCTCACGGGTCTCCAAAAGAAGAGACAACGGTTCACCCCTAATGCCTCCTTGTAAATGATCAATGCCCATAAAGCAAAAAGCATGCCCTGGATTTTTATCAACATGCTTAGCCAACGCATTATCGCTCTTATTTTTCTTTATTGCATATATATGTTGGTAAATACGCTCTCTTAGTTTGCGATCCGTCTTTCCTATATAGAAAGCAGGACAGCAAACACAAAAAGCAACGTATACAACTGAACAAGTTTGGCAATTAATCCTATGGTGTATTTGAAATTTCCTGTTTCCAATAAGGAAAGAACTACCAGGTTTGATAAACTTACAATAATTCCAGGAACCACACTTAAGTGTCCCTTTTTGCCTACTAAAAGAGAAGTTGGGCACTTTCCTTTGTAACAGTTCCTTAAGGTTACTGCCCCTTTTAAATACCACTAAAGGAGACGGTCCTAATTTCTCCAAAAGGTCAACTGAACTGGAAATAAAATGCCAGTTCTTTTTAATAATTGACCAGATAGCAAAAGCGTTGGTATTGAATACAGTAATAAAGCTAAGGTTAAACTGTTTATCACAAATATTAGGATTCTGATCGCACACTAAAGAGAGATTGTCCTCAACTGGGGAAGATACATCTTGAGCTTCGACTCTTGGAAGAACGTTCTG
This sequence comes from Protopterus annectens, assembly GCF_019279795.1. Classification (NCBI taxonomy): domain Eukaryota; kingdom Metazoa; phylum Chordata; order Ceratodontiformes; family Protopteridae; genus Protopterus; species Protopterus annectens. The sequence goes on along the minus strand of NC_056736.1, from coordinate 435,482,173 downwards.
ATCAAGGAGAGGCTTGAAATGACCTTCAAGCCTTTTCTGATTAACTTCATTAAACAAATCATCGACCAGTTGTGCAGGGTACCCTTGATTACAAAACATATCCTTCAAAAAAGAACATTCATTAAGAAAATCGGACAAGGTACTACACATTCTTACTGCACGAACAAACTGACCCTTACCTATAGACCTCTTCTGTCTAAAGGGATGTGAGCTGGAAAAAATGCAAAAATGAATTGCAATAGGTCGGCTTTCTATAAATCGATGAAATTAATACATTGTTATCCTTGACCAACTTAACATCGAGATAGTCTATCTCTGTTGAAGAAAATTTAAAAGTAAACTTTAGAAAGGCAGTCGTTTGATTGATGGCTTTAACAAACCCATCCCCACAGCTAGCCTCACCTTTAAATAAAATAAAAATGTCATCCAAGAATCTGGTGTAGAAAGTAACATACTTCATCAACTCAGGATTACACAAAAGAAAGTGTTTCTCCCAGTAAGCGACAAAGAGGTTGGCAACACTTGCACCACAGGGGGAGCCCATGGCCACCCCTTGTTTCTGTAAGTAAACCTCCTTGTTAAAGATAAAGAAATTAGATGTGAGGACAATCTCTTACAGCTCAGTAACCAAATTAATTTCAAGCACTGGAGCTCCCAATTCGGCCAGCAAGACCCCAATCCATTCCACCGCTTCTAAGTGCGGAATGGAGGTGTACAGGTCGACAACATCAATAGTTAAAAAGTTGTTGCGACCATCAAAAGGGATGTTATTAATATTGCTCAAGAATGTCCATGAATCTTTACAGATACTTGGAATCAATTTTATGTATTTTGGCAAAATACTATCTATAAATCTTGAACAAGGGTGAGTCATTGATGATCGACCATCCACCAAAGCTCTCATAGGGGGATTTAAGGCATCCTTGTGAATCTTAGGAATGCCAAACATTACAGGAATTTTAGGTGGAAAGATATCAATAAAGTTGTAAACATCAATATCAATCTTCCCTGCCAAATAGAAATCCCCGAAATAACCTCTAATTCTTCCATGAGAGACATTAACCTCATTTAAAGAGGCCTCACCATAAGCTGGACTGTTTAATATAAGGAGCATCCTTTCTTTATAATCATGCTCATCAAAAATCACTAAACCTCCACCTTTATCTGGTTTAATAACACGTATTGGCAATTCACTCAAGTGGCGGAGCCCTGCTACTTGCTCCTTAGTGATGTTAAACTTAGAAAAATCAACTTTTCCTTGTGTTGACAAAAAAAGGTGTCTAATATCAACCTCACACATAGTTTCAAATAATTGCAAATTGCCATGCAAAGGTGGGTTGAATGAACTAGGCATTTTGAGCCCCATCAATGCATTAGTGACATGATCGCTGAAAAACAGCTTAAGATTAAGCTTGCGAGTAAAAGTCTTTAAGTCAATAATAGCTTTAGCTAAATTGCCTGTGGTAGAGGGAACAAAAGTGTAGCCAAACGCTAATAAATCGACCAGTTCGGGTTCAATATCAACAGTGGAAAAGTTATAGATCTTAAAGTCACTTTTTTGGTTAGTAATAATCCTAGGAAAAACCAGATCCGGACATACATTGGGCATTGGAATAGAAGTTAATTGAATCTGTTCGTCTTCTTGCCCATATTTGCCCTGTTGCTCCGTGTCCCTAAAAAAACCCCTCCGTTGTTATGAGGGTAACTACCCATTTTATTCTGTCCATTCTTCCAATTTTGGTTAGACGACCCCCTATTTTTCCGCCTAACCACTGGGTTAAAAACTTCCCCTGATTCTGCCGAAGACTCAGGCACAAGCTCCTCTCCACCACAATCAGTCGAAGGACCAGGGTCGTTGTAAATAGACTGACCATGGTCCAAAACCCTAATCTCCAAATTAGGGTAAGCTTTATTTTGCTGGTAGGCAAGCCTATCTCTGATGAGCTTCTTGTTTTTATTATTTCTTAATTTCTCCAATAGAGCATCTATACTAACAAAAATACGATTATAATCGTATTTAAATTGTAAAAAGTCAGTGTCAAGCTTAATAGCTGTGTCAAGAACATTAATTTCCTCAGTAAGGTTACCAATATGTAAAGAATAATGTTTTACAATAAGTTGTAAAAGTTGCGCCCCTTGTTCCTGAAATAGGTTTTTAAGTTCTGTATAAAAAGGAAGGTCCAACAATAGGCCTGAAGGTGAAAAACAGTTCCTTAGGCCTTTTGGAATCAAATGCTCATTTAGGCACTGTTGGAAATAAGCAGACTCCAATTGAAGCTTTTTTAATTTAAGTAACTTCCCATCAAGAACCTTTAATCTATCAGCCAAATTCTCGACCTGAGCCCCTTGCTGTCCAATATTGGACCCAGTTGTATTAGTTTCATTAGTAGGCAAGAAAGAAAAAGTACCTGTATTGCCCATCCATTCGGACAAGGAAAATGAAGAAACGCGACCAGAAGGAGCGTTGGAAACTCCACGTAAAGGAGCTGGTTGAACCGCCGGTCTAAAAGACCCATGAGCGCCACTTAAAGCAATGCCCCCATCTTCAGGTCGCTGACCTAAAAAAGAACGAACTCCACTTCCAAAGTCCACGGAGCTGTTAGCCTGTAGTGGGCATGGAATGACAGGTTGAGAAAGCCCATTAGAGGAGCCCAAAGGAACCGGTTGGCCTGCCGGAATGGACGACCCAACCGAAACTTGTCTAAAAGTAGAACCAACATTGCGACCTGGTTGTGTATAGCAAGGCAAACCTTGCTGTAAAAAATCCATGCGAGCATTAAGTTGCTCAACTTTTTGCGTAAGAACAAAGAAGAGACATCTATACCTTCCTTTTGAGCCTCATTAGGTACTGTTGCAAAAATATTAGGGCTGGTAGGACACGCAGGGCTACCCGAAGCCATGAACTCCACAAACCAAAACACAGATTGAGAAACAGGTAAAAATCCCAAACGGGTAGACGAAGAGAGAACACCAGCAGACTCCAAATAAATAAATAAATGAATGCAATTTTATTTTTATACAAAAGAGCGTTTTCGCCGCTAACACAGATGCCTTCAATGCTCCGGGTCTCAATGAAAACTGCAATATTACTGCAGTTCAAAAATTACGAAGTTATTTGAGATAGGGGTTTTTTTCTGCCTTTTTATATTATTTTTAGACTAACTATATTTTTAGAGTATAGACTTGTTTAACTTAGAGTATATATTCCCATATGCTTGTTCGTGACTTTTTATGCTGTTTTTTAGAGATTGTGTAAACTTATTCATTTCGAGCTGCAATTATTTTTGCATTCTTGTATGGTTTTAATTAGTAGTGTAATGACAGGTTTCATCTATGGTGAAGTGACGTATTTTTACTACTTCCTGTTTGATTTATTTAAATTTGCGGTGAATGGTTGTGGTTTTTTGTCTGATGAAGCTGCATCTGTGTTAGCGGCGAAAACGCTCTTTCGTATAAAAATAAAATTGCATTAATTTATTTATTTATTTGGAGTCTGCTGGTGTTCTCTCTTCGTCTACCCGTTTGGGATTTTTACCAGTATGCATATTATGATATGTATTACATGTGGAGATGTAGACGTACAGCCCATTGCAAGGTGATGCAGGATGTATATGTATCTCTGTCTCTATCTCTATATCTATATCTATCTTTCTATCTATAGATACAGATACATAGACATATATTAATCAAAACATACACCTTAAAATCGCAAAACTGTTCTGGGCCTCAGTCAATAAACTTTCAAATCCAGGAAAATCTTTACAGCCTACACCAAACACAAAGAAACACAATGATACCATAGCCAACCAATTCAATCCTCACTTTATACAGATAGTATAGTCATTTAACAAGCAGGTGACTAAGCAAGCTCTTGATGTCTCTACTCAATCAAATTACCTCCCTCAACATTACTCCTTCCAGCCAGTTCCCACAGATACCATCAAAAATACCTCAAAAAATTAAAGCCAAATTAAAGCCTCCTACAAATGGGAAATATCTTAAAATAGCAAACAAGGCTATTGCATATCCAGTTTCAGTTCTGATGAATTTATCCATATCTGAAAGTAAAGGCCCCTTGATATAGAAACAATCATTACTGCACACTGCACAAGGCTGAAATCAATACAAATCTTTCCAGTTATAGGCAAACTGGTATTTTATCACTGATATCAAAAATATTAGAAAAATATATTCATATGCAACTTTTCAACTAATAGATAACCAGCTTCTCTCTTTAACTCAACATGGTTCTTCTGACCTCATCATAGCACAATTACTACTTTGCTGAATTTTGTTAATACTGTTAACACCCATAGAAATGCTGGGATCCTAGTATTCCCCATGTTTCTAGACTTATCAAAAGCCTTTGATACTGTCTCCCACCAGAAACTCTTACATAAACTCTCATTCTTAGGGCTCACCAGCTCTTCACTGCAATAGTGTCACAGCAACCTCTGAAATAGAGCACAAATAATGAGATAGAAAAATAATGATTTCTCTGCCATCTTGCCCTTTAACTATTGCTGTCCCACTTGAATATATACTAAGCCCCATATTTTTCAACATATTCATCAATGGCCTCTACACTGCTACAAAAAATTCTACCCTAGTTCAATATACCAATGAGTTGACCCTAATCATCTCTGCTAAATCTCTCTTAAAACACCAAGGCCTTACACAGCGATCCATCATATTGATTGAAACATGGTTAAATAATTCACACCTGCCACTAAACCCTAAAAAAAAACATAAAAGCAATACCATGGTAGTAGAAAAAATACACACAAAAATACTGGGTGTCTTCAGAGATGACCACTTGAAATTCAGTTAGCATATATCACGTGGGTAAAAAAATTCATCAGAAAATATGTACAGAATTGTTAGAAAAATATGTATTAATGTGTGTATGCTTAATGCTAATTAATAATCAAATGATTTAATACGCTTTTCATTCTATTTTTCATGCCCTGTGTTATATATTAATTGAGTTTCATATGAGACTGAAAAAGATGCTTTTTGAAAACTGCAGTATGCTTTCTGAAACTTGCAAGTTGCCATCTGACCTAATAACTGCTAGCACAGCAATATTCATGTTTATGCCTTTTGGAAATGTACTTGAGAAGCAGGTGCTTATCTGCTAAGTCAGGAACAAATGAATGAACAATACTATATTCTGTAAATGTAATGATTTTAGACAATCAGCTCTGTTCGAAGCATGAGAACATGTGCAGCTGCAGTAACTTAGAGATAAAGTAGACAAAGGATTATTAGAGAAATGAACTGCTAGCATTGTGCTTGAATTAGCCATAGTACCTTGAATGGTAACATAACATGTATCTAACTGGTAGTAATTAAGGCCATGTTGTTTTCCTCAGGAAGTTTCACATAAAAATTGATAAATCAGCAGAAATTCATGGGAATGATGGTCAACAGATGATGATGAGAAAGGTGGTAATCTGTTACGTCAGCTTGGTAGGCCACGACTAGTTATAGAATGTATAAAAATGAAAGTATTTCCTGTTTCTGGTTAGACAAACTCTGTATTAGCACGTTTTTGTCTCTGTGCTGCAAGATTAAAGTGCCTTAACCTGAACCTACCATGTTTTGATAATTTTTAAAGTATATTTTTCCTTTGACAGTTTGGTCCTTCGAACCGGGTAGTACCTCTCGCTCTAGGCCTAGGTCAGAATTGGGCCCGGTGGCATGCATCCATATGGAGAAGAGGCCAAATCGGCTCTTCTGTTTTGAAAGACCTCCGACTGAATTGTCGTTCAAAAGAGGCCAGCCACTGTTTCTGATCTGGGATTGGAGGACGAGTCAACGATCCGGTGGACCAACTCACGGAGGGTCAGGTAAGGAGGAATTACCTTATTTCTGTTTTAAGATCAGGGACTAATTACAGAACTGTTTTTTGTCAGGAAGATTTGCATGTGCAGATCAGGGACAGAAAAATGGGTTACTGTTTTTGTCATAGATCAGGGAAACAGGATAGGTAGGCAGTTATTCTAGATAAACTGTGAAAAGGTATAGAACTGTGGTACCACATGATAAAAAGGGTTATGTAACAATTTACAGTTTAGCTAAGGCAACAATGGGAAATCAGTGTACAAAAAGTTCCTGAGACCCGCCCCTAACTGAAGACGCGAAGTATATGCAATTACAGCGTGCCGACAATGTTAAGTATTATACAAAATGGGTTGACAAGTATAAATTCGATGGTAACTTAGATAAACTCGCACTTATTAAACTTGTCAGGCAACTAAAAACAGACGCAAAAGGTCAATTAAAAAATCAACTACAATTAGGAGTCCCTCAGGCGCATAGGTGGCTTGAGGAAGCAAATTGCAGGGAACAGAAAATAAAGAATTCAAAAACGATGTTCTTAGATAAAGAAGACAATAACTTGGTAATAGCAACGGCCCCTCCTTCGCCCCCTCTGCTTCCCTTACCAGAATATGAAGCGAGTGGACAAGCTGATCCACCTCCGCTATATCCAGCTGTTTCTACAGCATCAAAACTGTTTGTCAGGGATCCTATCGAGACAAGGTCTCGAACACGTGACTTGAGGAGGGAGATTGAATTATGCGAAATAAATAGAAAATCACAGGCTATGAGTGAAGAAGAGATATGTCCACTCATAGAAGTACCAAATCCTCAGGCAGGACAGGATCCGACTCTTTTAGTTTATAGACCGTGGACACCGGAAGATATCCGGAAAGCCACAGAAGGAATTTCCCATCCGAAAGTGAATTTTCAAAAATTTTTAGAAGACTTACAGGGTATGAGATTAAGTTACCATTTGAATGGTGAAGAAGTAGAAAAAGTAGTTAGACAAATTGTAGGTCCAGATTGGCACATGATTAGTGGCGACTGGAATCCTCGTGATGCACAGCTTAGACCACTCCCACATACTAATGCAGAATTGGATGGCAGAGTGAAAGGTCTGACAGACCAAATCTCTGAAAAGTGGAAGCCTAGGGCGGATTGGACTTGCATTAATCAGTGCATTCAACAAGAAGGTGAAACAGTTGATAGATATTATGCTAGATTATTGGAATGTTTTAATAACCACTGCAGAATTCAGATACCAGAAAACCAGACACAAGATTCCCCATATGAACAACAGCTAAAGAATGCATTCTTGAAGGGTAGTATAACTCCCATTAGCAGCTTTATTACGAAGCACATGGTAGATCATCGTACAAGTAGACTGCAGCCATTACTTGAATATGCTAGACATGCAGAAAGACATTTTAATAGTAAAAAGAAAAAGAAAACTCAAGTATTTTCGGCAGAAGATGCATCAGAAGTATTTGTAGTACAAACTGTGAGAAAGGGTAAGAAGAATACCCAGGGAAATAAACAATCTGACAAGCGATCAGAAGATTTTGAAGAAAGAAAGAAAAAAGGTGAATGTTTTAAATGCGGGAAAAAAGGACATTTAGCAAGGGATTGCAGGCTAAATAAGAAGGTGACTACAGAAAAAAGGAAGATGAGGAATGACTACATGATAGTCAGAAATCACTGAATGACAATAAACAGGAAAGGACAAGTGCAAATGTGATAGCAAGGGTAGAGGATGTGACAGAAGGGGTAGAGGATGTACATGAATTTACAGACATTGAAGAAAAGGAAATTTTGGACTTAGCCTTATTGAGCCTGGAGCTTTACTTAGCAGATACAAAACTGGAAGTGACGCTTCTGGTAGAGGAGAGGGGAAGTCAAAGTTTTGTGTGACTCAGGTGCTTCATGGACCCTGATACACCCTTCCAAATTACTGGAAGATTCAGAATCACCGGATTATATACTAGTGAAAGCAGCTAATGGACAGCTGTATCGGGAGCCACTCTCCCATGACATAGCAATAACAGACCCCGTTTCAGGGATGACCCAGAGAAGTAAAACTGTAGTTTCTGCAAAATGCCCAGTAAACCATTTGGGCAGAGACTTAATGCAGATATTTGGCAAAGCCGTAGTTCCAACCATGCAGGGTATGGAAGCACAGCGACAAATGGATACTTTTGTAGTGCGAATGGAGGGTGAGACATATTATTGGTACAGCCAGGACTTAGTTACAACTGGTCCAGGGGCAGTAACCGAAGAACTGATGAACATAGCTATCAGTAAGTCCCCCTCCCTCGACATTGACAAACAGCATTTGTTGCATTGTACTCTATATTACTGTAATAGAACAGGACCTGATAAAGATTATGAGCAAGAATTGTTTCAGAACCACACAAACAGACTAGTGTTACGAAATTTGTACTGGGACACAGAAGGAAACAGTGTAGTAAGCTGTTCATTGCCCAGGAATTTTTAGCACTTTACAAATCTAATCGATTGCCACATGTTAGCTTAACTAAGAAAAGAGATTTGAAATGGGCAGACTTAGGTGAAAAAGTCACAAGGTGGGAAAAGCAGACAGAATTAGAACTCTCCGAACAAGGAGTACAGAAACAGAAATTAAATTGGATAACACAGACACACCCAGCTGTGCAATCACAGGCTAGTGAGAATAGCTGAGTATTACTCTTATTAGAAGAAGAGGAAAAAACCTTGCAAAGCATACCAGACATTCTCTGGTCAACAGGAAAATCAGATGTAGGACTTATACGAACAGCAGGGCCAGTTACTATTATGCCAAAGTCAGCATTTAGACCCCAGAAAAGACAGTATCCCTTGAGGAAGGATGCAGAGATAGGGATTAAACCTATAATAGCAGCCTTACTTAAGGAAGGAGTCTTAATAGAATCTCCTGATTCACCATGTAATACACCCTTATTTCCTGTCAGGAAAGCAAACAGGGAATGGCATATGGTCCAAGATTTACAAGCTGTAAATAATGCAGTTATACCCAGGGCACCGATGGTGCCAGACCCGCACACCTTACTGAATGATTTAAAGCCTCAGCAAAAGTATTTTTCTGTGGTAGATATTAATAATGCATTTTTCTCGATACCGATACACCCTGACATCCAATATTGGTTTGCATTTACATTTCTGGGAAAGCAGTATACATATACGAGATTACCACAGGGATATTGTGAAAGTCCAACAATATTTGCACAAGAAATGGCAAGCAACCTGGCGGGATTTATCCCACTGAGAGGTAGTCAGATTTTACTTTATGTAGACGACATTCTGCTGGCAGCCCCCACCCAGCAAGAATGTAAAGAGGACACCATAGTATTATTACAGTTTTTAGCTACTCAAGGACACAAAGTAAACAAGAATAAACTACAACTTTGGAGAAAACAAGTTAAGTACTTGGGATATGTAATATCCAAAGAAGGTAGAATATTAGACGAAGATAGAAAGACAGCAATATTGCAAGCACCTAGACCAACTACCAAGAAGGAAATTATGTCCTTCCTGGGAACTACTAATTTTTGTCGGAGTTGGATACCAAATTATGCTTTGGAGTCTGCTCCATTGGCCAATTTAATATTTAAAAAGCCAATAGCAGCACAAGATTTATTACAATGGACACCAGAAGAAGAAGCAGCTTTCTGCAAGCTGAAGCAATTGATAGCATCATCCTTAGTTTTAGGATTATCAAACTATCATAAGCAATTTTTTCAAACTGTAGACTGTAAGCAGGGTTATATGACATCAGTATTGACACAGCAGCATGGGGACAAGCAACGCCCCATAGCTTACTATTCATCACAGTTGGACCCAGTGGCGCGGTCCCTGCTCCACTGTGTACAAGCAGTAGTTGCAGCTGCAATGGCAGTGCAGGCTTCGGCCTCAGTAGTGTTATTCCACCCTCTCACATTGAGAGTACCGCATGCAGTCGCAATTATTTTACTGCAAGAAAAAGTAGCATATCTTTCTCCAGCTAGACATCTTTCCTGTATGACTATACTGTTGAGCCAACCCCATATGACAATTGAACGATGCACAACTTTGAATCCGTCAACCTTGCTCCCAACCCCTGCAGATGGCAAACCGCACTGCTGCCTGCAGGAGATTGAGCAAAAGACGTTACCTAGACAAGACCTTACAGATGTTCCCTTGGATGATGCCGAGGTGACATACTACGTGGACGGCTCATGCAGGAGGGGTCCTACAGGACAGATCCTAGTGGGGTATGCAGTCGTTTCTGATACTGAAACTTTAGAAGCAAAATCTTTACCACACAATTTATCTGCACAAGCGGCAGAGTTGATTGCCTTGACAAGGGCATGTACCTTAGCAAAAGGTAAGAAAATGAACATTTATACTGACAGTCAGTATGCTTTTTCTATTGTACATGTTTTTGCGCAGCAGTGGAAAAATAGAGGAATGATAACATCTACTGGTAAACCAATTAATCATGCGCAATTCATTTTAGAACTACTAGACTCTATTCAGTTACCTCAAAAAGTAGCTATTTGCAAATGCGTAGCTCATACCAAGCAACAGAATAAGATTTCAAAAGGTAATGCGCTGGCTGATACAGTTGCAAAGCAAGCAGCTTCAGCCTCAGAAGCTTTTCTTTTGAGTGAGGAATTACAACCCTCTGAGACCTTAGATTTAGAAATGTTAAAAACAATGCAGACACTTACTACAAATGTAGAAAAACAGAAGTGGATAAAACGAGGAGCAATCCTTGAAATGGGACTGTACATCTCCAAGGAGAAGAAACCAATTTTGCCATCTAACTTGTTTAGATATGCAGCTTTGTTGAGCCATGGGCAGAGCCATGTCTCAACAGGGGGGATAGTACAGTTAGTGAATCGAGTGTTTACAACCTATGGATTTACAAATTACACAAAAAATTTCTGTGCAGGATGCCATGTTTGTAACAGGCATCATGCACAAGGGGCATTGAAGCCTAAGCAAGGGAGTTTCCCTACACCACCGTATCCATTTCATACTATTTTTATGGATTTCATAGAACTGAATAAATGCGAGAATAAAAAGTATTGCCTTATCATTATAGATATGTTTTCCAAATGGGTGGAAGCTTTTCCAACTAAAAATCCAGATGCAGCTACTGTTGCGAAGGTCCTTGTTAAAGAAATTATACCCAGATTTGGCATACCGGAAAAAATTTATTGTGATAATCGTACACATTTCGTGAACCAAACAGTACAGCAACTTAGTCGTTATTTTGGAATATCATTAAAAAATCACTGTGCTTATCACCCCCAATCTGCAGGATTAGTAGAGAGGCATAGTGGGGTGTTGAAGAACAAGCTTAGGAAGTTGACGACCGAGACACAGAAGAACTGGGTGCACTGTTTGCCTTTAGCACTGTTGAGCATGAGAACTGTTCCAAATGCAAAAGGATTAACTCCTTTTGAAACTTTGTTTGGGAGGGCATATTATACACCTCAGTGGAAACCTCTCATGTCTGCAGAGCAGGAGGCTGACAGTTCACTTGCAGGGTATATGAGGCGATTTTTGAATAACAAACTTTTGCAGTTAAATTCTGTTTCAGATAAAGAACAACCGAAATCGGAAGCACCAGTAGCCCCAGGCACCTGGGTCTGGGTGAAGATTGCGAAGCGAAAGAACTGGAGTTCTCCGAAGTGGGAAGGACCATACCAGGTACTACTGTCGACACCCACTGCAGTCAAGATCGTGGAGCAAGCTTCCTGGATTCATTTGACACACTGTAAACTGGTTACAAACTTTGAATTGGACAAAAACTTTGTTACTGTTGTACAACGAGAACATAATGGCCAGCTACAATTTAATGTTTCGAACTGCTGGGTCTGTACGGCCATACCAACAGCTTACAGGGGTTTACTGATGGCTGCTATCCCCCTAGGGGTCAATGAGACCTGGGAAAATCTGTTTTTTGACACAGTTGCTATTAAAGCACATGATAAGGTAGCACTGTATTTGCCTGTAACACTAAAAGGAATTGTATGCTTTTACAAAAATGACACCATCCAAGTGGGATGGAGTAAGTGTAATGTCACAGTACAGTATAAATGTTATAGAAAATCAAACTATTTAGGTGGATCTTGTAGTACAGATTATGACTCATTTTTGAAATCTATGCATAAGACTCTTGATCAGGTACAACGTAATCCTGTACTTTTTAAACAGTTATCTGTAATAGATAGGAAAATATTTCATGCAGGGCAGTCATTTTGTAACAAAGTAACAACTAAAGTAGAGGACTGTTATTTCGTGTGTGGTAAAAAAGCATATAAATGGTTACCTGAGAATTGGTCTGACAGTTGTTTCTAGGGGTACCTGGTTCCGGCCATCTGACACACTGCAGTTTTGCCTCAGGGAAATATTCAAAATACCTGAGATGTGACCAAAAAGACTGTCAAGAAACCTGAGAATGCAGTGGGACAGATCGAAGCGGGCTGGAAAGACCATCGTAATGTGGGAACCAAACTTGCGCACATGGACTTGAGTGATGCTGTCATATCCTGGGCAGGCATATTACCTGCATATGGTACAGTTAAATCGATATGGGAGCTGCAAAAACTGTCAAAGCTTCTCGAAGTAATGTGACTTTTTCTGCTCTTGAACTGATAACTGATGAACTGAATGCCATGAGAACTGTAGTACTCCAAAACCGAATGGCTCTTGACTTCACCCTAGCGGCGAGGGGTGGGACGTGCACTTTAATCAAAGAAGAATGCTGTGCATTTATTCCTGATCATCAGCATGAGATTAACGATCATCTCGAGGTGATTCAGCAAATGTTGGCCATGACCAAACCAGGCCCAAACCCTCTGACAGACTTTTTCCAGAATGTATTTGGGGGTGGGGTTCCATCCTAATGAACATATTGATTGCCATTGGGGTAGGATTACTCCTAATAGGAGTTTGTGTTTGTTGTGGAATCCCCTGCATGAATAAATTAATCAAAGAATTCATAGATATAACAGTATCTGAGACTATGTATCAAAGTACTGAATTTAAAGAGCTGCTAGAATGTGAAACACTTTCATAAAAGTTTAAACTGAATGACTTTCTTAACTGCAAATCCTAAATTGAAGAGGTTAGAAAAAGAAGCAAGCTGTTATTCTTTTTTGAAAATAGAATTAAAAAGTATTAACAGGAGGGAAATGTTAGAAAAATGTGTATTAATGTGTGTATGCTTAATGCCAATTGATAATTAAATGATTTAATACGCTTTTCATTCTATTTTACATGCACTGTGTTATATATAAATTGAGTTTCATATGAGACTGAAAAAGATGCTTTTTGAAAACTGCAGTATGCTTTCTGAAACTTGCAAGTTGCCCTCTGACCTAGTAACTGCTAGCACAGCAATATTCATGTTTATGCCTTTTGGAAATGTACTTGAGAAGCAGGTGCTTATCTGCTAGGTCAGGAACGAATGAATGAACAATACTATATTCTGTAAATGTAAATGTAATGATTTTAGACAATCAGCTCTGTTCAAAGCATGAGAAAATGTGCAGTTGCAGTAACTTAGAGATAAAGTAGACAAATGATTATTAGAGAAATAAACTGCTAGCATTGTGCTTGAATTAGCCATAGTACTTTGAATGGTAACATAACATATATCTAACTGGTAGTAATCAAGACCATGTTGTTTTCCTCAGGAAGTTTCACATAAAAATTGATAAATCAGCAGAAATTCATGGGAATGATGGTCAACAGATGATGATGAAAAAGGTGGTAATCTGTTACGTCAGCTTGGTAGGCCACTACTAGTTATAGAATGTATAAAAATGAAAGTATTTCCTGTTTCTGGTTAGACAAACTCTGTATTAGCATGTTTTTGTCTCCTTGCTGCAAGATTAAAGTGCCTTAACCTGAACCTACCGTGTTTTGATCATTTTTAAAGTATATTTTTCCTTTGACAAGAATACAGAGTAAAAATCTACCACACTGACATAGTCAGATGACATATAGCTTCTCCTTTTTTACTGCCATCTCTTCTCTGTGCTACCCCAATCTTCACTAACCTTCAAGTCTCATATCTGTCCTAACTTGAGCAACAACAGAACACACCACTACCTAGCCTTCAGAGAATTAAATTGGTCAGAAATACCACATCACCCAACTCTTTCTCAGCTAACAACAATGCACAGACTTCTGTATAAAACAGAAAATTGCCCATCACTTTACAACTTAATAAAACACTACTCCCTCAACTGAAATTTATGCTCTAGTGAAAAATTACTATTCACTATATGACAGAAGGACCGCAAACTGTTTTAGCTTAAAAAATGTTTTATACAATTATTTCTTTACCAAACACCCACGTATAAGCATCCTGTTTGGGATACCTAAAATACATAAAAATCAAAGCCACCCCCTTTCAGACCTATAGTGTCAGCAGGAGGTAGTAATGCTGAAGGAATTTCTATATATTTAGATGCCATCTTAAACCTGTTAGTTCAGAAACTATGTTCATATTTTTGTGATTCATGGGATTTTTTAAACCATGTTAGAAATTTTGCAATGGAAATTTTAGTTAATGGAAAATTTTTTATTTTAGTTACAGTGGACATAGTCTCTTTGTTCACTTTCATTCTTACGGTGGATGGCATTGAAAGCATTAGAAGTTATTTAAACAAATACAGTGACATATCAACCAAACAAGTAAATATCAACTAACTTATTAGAAATGGTGTTGAGTAACAACTTTTTCTTTTTTCACAACAAATATTATAAACAAAATAAGGGTGTTGAGATGGGGGCTAGTGTAGCCCTAGCATATGCGAGTTTAGTGCTAGGATGGTAGGAATGTGAACAGTTACCTAATATCATAGGCTATATGGACATTTTATTTTATAACAAGTTTGTAGATCACCTGTTTTTTTATTATAAATGGTCAATTAAATGTTGAAGCTTTCATGGGTAGTTTAAATAGTACTTCTGAGGTTTTGTCTTTTACAATAGGTTGTGTAGGTCATAAGGTCAATTTTTTGGATATTGAACTTATATGGGACTCTTTGAATGGCAGTTTTAATAGCAACATCTTTAGAAAATAAACTTGTTCAAATAGTTATCTACATGGGACTAGTAGCCATCCCAGTTATATGAAACGCAACATCCCTAGAGGGCAATTTATAAGGGCATTGTGTATGATTAGCAATGATAATGTTTTCCAAACAGAACTGATGTTTGTTACATACTTATTTGTGGAAAGGGGATATCCTATAGAACTATTACATCAGGCTGCAACTGAAGTCTCCGGTAAAAGGAAGACATTTTTTCCACCTATTTTAAAGAATGGACTACCTAGTAAATCAAATGAAGTTGATACTTCTAATGATTTTCCTTGGTGTTGTTTAGAAATGTCAGTGGATACGTATAATATCAGGAATATTATAACACAAAATTGGTAGATTATTAATAGTCATAGAGAGTTATGTCAGGCTTTGGGAAATAAGCCACAATTTGTAAATATTAAAACACGTAGCATCAAACAAATGCTTGAAAAATCAGATATAAAAATTCCCATTGCTTATAGTAGTAAAAGTAAAGGGACTTACAAGTGTAATGGTTGTTCTAGCTGCAGATTCATACATGAGGGTGATTTTGTGATTTTGCCCCATTTAAATTATAACATAGATTTTAAGGAAAGGTATAGTTGTAATGCTTTTGGAGAGGCCTATCTTGCCCTGTGCTCATTCTGTGAATCATTCTATGTAGGTATGACTACAAGAAGGCTGAGAAACAGGATTCAAAAACATGTAGAGGCTGTTAAGAATAAGGATGAAAACAATGCACTTTACAAGCACTCAAAAGTGTGTAAGAATTTTAGTAAGTTCTTGTTTAAAATTCTTGAAAAAGTAAGAATGGATAGAAGAGGGGCTAACTTTAAAAATGAAATTGAAACCAGAGAAGTGAGTTGGCAGATAAGTTTGTGTGCAGATGTTACCTCAGGTTTGAACGAACATGTTAACATAAAATGTTTTTTAGCAAGAAGGAAATTAAAGGGTTAAAATTGTTGATTGCTTTTAATTCATGGCTAATTGGTTAATATATATACATATATATATATATATATATATATATATATATATATATATATATATATATATATACCAGTTGTATTGTTTGATCAGATTTTTCTGATGAAGGAAAACAGAGATTAAAACATTTTTTACGCTAAAACAGTTTGCGGTTCTTCTCTTGTAAAGTGAACTTTTTTGTTTTAGTTGGTTAATGTTCACTGGCTCCTGGAGTGGGATTTTTGGTATTGAAAAATTACTATTCACTATAACCAAATAATCTACTGCTGGAGGTGACTCTATATCTTCAAATAGTGTAGCTAAACTATAGAACCACATCTCTCTACCTCAGAAATCCATTCAAAATGCAAACTCATTTAAAACACACCTAAAGCTTCACGTATCAGATCAATGTATCTAGTCCTGCATATGTCCAGGATAGATGCAACTGCTGTCTTCAGCTTGCCATATTATCAAGCCATTTTTCTGCATTCAGAATTCTATGGCTCACAACCGGTCTTTACCAACAGCTGAATAGTTTTGTGAGTGACACAGCTCACCCCACACCTCTATACTCCTAAATAAACTTTATGATAGCTATATATATAAAATTATCTGTGAATCTGTTTTATACCCTGCCTCTTAACTGCAATGTTAACACTTTCTTCCTTACCTAATTCCTTCCCTCACCTCCATTTCTTTGAATTTCTAAGCACTAATCTCATGATCTATTATCTACATGACAAAACCACTAATGAACATTTTCGAATTATCAATGTTCAAAATCTACTAATGCACACATCACTGCTGCTATATTGGTTATTGTGACCTCTTGCATGTAAGACCCTTACATTTACTAATTTACTAAGTATATATTTGGTGCACTTATAGATTCTGCTATAGGACCTGCCTGGATCTGGCCAAAATGGAAAACCCAAATACTTGTATCCTTTTTGGTATACTTATATTGCAATAGTTGCCTTTATTTCATATGAATGTAATTTAATTAGCAAATGAATGTGTGACAGTTAATGGTGTGGATTCAATAAAGCATTCGTGGTCCACTAAGACCTTGTGTACATAGTGGCAGTAAGTGACTCTACAAGATGTGTAGAACCTGGAAAACATGATAAACATTGTGGCTTGTTAATTACAGCATAAGCAGCTGAACTGTATGTTAATCAACTAATCCAAGATGAAGGAGCTATTCAACAAGCTTTAAAGCAATTGTGTACACTCAGTGTAGGTTTTCCCTGTGAATTCCAAAACCCACTGGAATACAGCAATGGAATTACTGCACATAGAAACAATGTTAGGGTTTTCAGTTGCTTTTATACATGTGTATGTGCAACAGGCCCAAGTCTATGCTGCTGCTGCTAATAGACCTTGGTCAAGAAGGAGAAGGGTGTTTAGACCCCGTTTAACTTTCTATGGTCTTCATGATGTGGAAATTGTAGAGAATTACAGAGTGGATAGAGACACACTATAGGAACTCTGCAAGCTTTGTCATCCACAACTGAAAGGAAGGGAAATTCAAGGGGACCCAATGCCTGTGGAGACTAAGGTATGTATAATACTTAGAATATTAGCTACAGGAACCTTCCAGAGACCAACAGAGGATATGCCGGGGGTGTCACAGGCATCAGCATCTGGGATCATATATCAGTTCCTGAATGCTATGCTACAACATGCCAGTGATTACATACCATTTCCTCATATACCCAATGGCAGAGCTACAACTATGCAAATGTTCTACCCTGTAGCACACTTCCTTGAAGTCCTGGGTGCCATAGACTGCACACACATTGAGATTAAAGCACCACATGGGGAGCAGGGAAGGTTGCACATAAACAGAAAGGGCTTTCACTCCATTAACTGCAAGGTTGTATGTAATGCTAAGAGAATCATCCTGAATGTGTGTACTGGCAGTTACTGACTACTGTGTACCCTACTGTCAGCAATACAGTCCCATGGACTACAACTATTTTGACAGCTGGACAAGCCTGCACACCCATTTAATACAGGCCTCCCTACATCTACTGTTAAACATCCTGTGATGATGTCATCCACTATAAATTGTCCAGCAGCATTATAAAAGTCAAACTTGAGCCATGATGCTTGCATTAACTATTGAGTTCTCTAGCGTGTGTATTAAGCTAGGGTTTAAATCTCCCTACAGCCACCTTGTGTGTGCATCTATTCATAAGAGTCTAAGTGTGTATCTTACTGTCAGCAATCCAGTCCCATGAAGAACAAATAATTTTGGCAGTCATACATGGCTACCCAGCCATTTTATACAGGCCTCCCAATATCTTCTCTCAAACATCCATTGAGGATAGCATCCACTATAAATTGTCCAGCAGCACTGTAAAAATTTGACTTGTGCATTTGCATTAAGTACCGTGTCCTTTAGCTGGTGTACCTAGTTAGGTAGGGGATCTAATCTCCCTGCAATCAATTGGTGTGTGCAGTCAGATGAGTGTAAATGTGTATCCTAATGTTAGCAATCCCATCCCATGGTGAACAATAATTTTGACTGTTGTACATGGCTACCCATCAATTTCATACAGGCCTCCCAACATCTTCTTGAAAAAATCCAATGAGAATGTCATTCAGTATAAATTGTCCAGCAGCACTGCAAAAATCAGAGCTGTGCTGTGGTGCTTGTGTTAAGTACTAAGATATCTAAAAAAAAAAACTTTTTCTATTTTGTTTTAATTTTTTTATCTATCATTATTGCTAAGTTACCATGTAAACAAGTGTTTTGTCTGACAAGTGAACTGTAACTAAAGTTGCAATGTTCTGTTTGTTTTTGCTTTGTTTTTATGTGGAGCTTTTCTCCCCGGGCCTCTACTGAAAATGGACATATATCCAGTTAGACTAGCCCGGTCAACAAATGTAAAATAAAATAAATAAATAAATAAATCTAGGTGGTGTACCTAGTTAGATAAGGGTTTTAATCTCACTGCAGTTAACTGGTGTGTGTGTGTAGTCAAAATACCATAAGTGTCTATCCTACTGTCAGCAATCCATTTCCAGGAGAACTGATATTTTGACAGTCATAAAAGCCCACACATCCCTTTCATACAGGCATCACATTTTCCCACAAACATACACTGTTGATGTCATCAGCTATGGAGTGTTGCCTAACATTATAAAACCCATAATTGTGCTGTGGTGCTCATGTTAAGTACTGTGCTGCCTAGATAATTAGGTAAGGGTTCTACTCTCACTGTGGTCAACTGGTGTGTGTGTTTGTGTTCACTTGCTTCATATTCAAGAGACCACTTTAGACTAGCATTTGAGACACTCCTACTACTCTCTTCTTCTCATAGAGACTGCTGATATAAAGTACTGTCTGACACTATAAAAGCTAGACTTGTGATGTAACACTTTGGTTCAGTACTGTGGCCTGTAGATAGTGGCTCTACTCTCACTGTGGTCAACTGGTTTGTGTGTGAATTCAACAATCAATATGGTGACAATTTTAGAATGACATGTGAGTCTATAACTATGTCAGACACTCCTTAGAAAATCTTCCTGTAATATGCACTAATGATGTCATCCTTTATGACATGTACTCTGACAGCATTCAAGACAAACCAGTGCTGTGGCAGTAACATTAAGTACTGTGATCTCAAGCTACTTTACCTAGATATATAGTGGTTCTAATCTGACAACAGGTAACTTGAGTATGTATGCATCCAAATATTACTTTTGACATAATTTTACACAGAGATGTGACTCCACAACCATGCCACACACTCCTCCTAACATGTTCTCCTAAATAAACAATGATTCTACCATATTTCATAAAGTGCAATGTGACAGTGTTAAAATCAGACATATGTGGTGGTGCTACTATTACATTGCATGGCATTAATCTTCTATGCCTACACAGAAGTAATGTTCAAATCAGACCCAGTCTACTGCTGTGCGTGTGGTTGGTGGTACATAATGGCCTATGTATGATCTTCTGAAAAGATCTCCATTGCACTACCACTTAGCAGAACTTTTAACTTAGCCCTATGCATCTACCATCCTCTTTTCTTCTCTGGCCACATGACTTCCTTCCAGCAGATGAGTGGAAAATGTCTTGATGTCAAATATGCATACACACATCATGAAACAGAGTACTTCCATGAGCCTTTACAAGCCACCTCCAGACCACTGCATGTGCTAATTCTGTCATGGTGTGGTGCACATGTCCCATATGGACAGTGGCAGTATGTAATGCAATCTAGTGAATACACACATAAGCACAATACTCATACTATCTTCCATCACATAGACATAGTGAGTTTGTTTTAAATAGTATAATAATGAATAGGATCTTATCTGATGCTGGCCATTAGCTTTATAATGTCTTAAGACCCTATGAACATTTGACTGTTATTGACACATGCTATGTTGAGGTGTGGACGTACAGTATGCCTACAAGAGGGTATTACAATCTGTGATGTGAGCTAATGTATTGACAGGCACTGCTGTCATTTCATTGCGTACATCTTCTATAACACCTGTAGTAATATGCCTCCTGATAACTGACCAAAATCCCAGGGGTGACAGATGAAGATCATCTCTGGCAAAGCATCAAGGTCTGTTGACCATGTCATTCCAGAATGACAGATACTGGATTCCCTTTGAAAGACACCAGAAACTAAGCCAATTGTTGAAGTCAATATTTTTTTGTTTGTATTGAAGTATCATTCTAGGCAAAGGTAAAATGCTTCTTAAGTGTAGGGGCATACCTGCCTGAGACACAATATCAGAGAACTCAGTCATGTCTCTCTTCATATAGTCATGTGAGATACATCTCAAGTCATTCACACCAATATGGACTATGATAGAGTCATAACAGTGCCTGTTGTTGAGAGACTTGAGTGCATGTGTGATGTGTTAGATCGTGGCACCTGACAGACAGCTGACCGTGACCTTTTCCTTATCCAGCCTGGTGAGAGGGACATTTGTGTGTCGCACAATTGAGTCGCCTATGACTAAGATGTTTGTTTTTGTGTTATGCCTTAGGGACTTGACTGGTGAGACACCGGTGTGTAATATATTATATGTACTATGTTCTGCAGAAGATGTATTATGTGAAGCATGTTTGTGCTTGTGTTATGCAGGTTTTTGTGTTGTTGTTATGATAAGTGCAAGAGATGAGGTGTGCAGGCTGAGAATCTGCTTAGTATCAGATGAACTCCCTGGTGACTGAGAGATCTTGGATTCTAGGTTCTTGATATAAATGCATCTCTCGCATAATGAATCTGTATGGACTAGAATAGTGGGTTATCAGTGTACATGAGATAATTTCTACATTGCCTCAGGGTGCCCATGTCGACCAAGCTGGTTGGAGAAACTGTGGGAAATTGTCTGTCCATAAGGCTAGGTAAGTTGATGTGGTCAGAAAACAGGGAGAGGACAGGAAGGACCAGGTAAAGTAGGGGACAGGAGAAGTGGACAAAAATACAAAGGGTTAGTGGGTAGGATCTGCGTTGGTACCTCAGGAACTTTGCTGAATGTATCACTTGTCAATGAAGGACAATCGCGGGAAGTCACCAATGGAGCACTAGCAGAGTACTAAGGAAAAATTTGCAGGCAGAAGTGTTTGTGTCCATAACCGCCAGCGGTGCCCACCACAAACAAAAGCAAACTGATGTAAATAAATTAAGCAATAAAAAAGCTCAAAACTGAGCCCTGTTCCAACAACCTTCAATCAGATGAGTTCTAACTGCACACTTCTGCCACTGGGATGCAGAGGAATCTTCTCCAACAAACGATGGCCTGGTTTAGTACTAAAGTTATACAAACAGAACTAGATTCAGCAGGTCTGAATCTAGCTATGCTGCAGCAAGCAAAGTGCAATAATTTTATGAAAATAAACAGTTCAAAGAAGCAGTGATATGGTAAAAATGCAGTTCAAAAGTGCAATATATAGTGAAAATTTCTATTTAAGGTTTGCAGAGATCAGCAGATGGCTTGGATTTGCTTATGTAGCAAATGAGAGTAAACTGATTGAAACAAATTAACCTATAAAAAAGCTCAAAACTGAGCCCTGTTCCAGAAACCTTCAATCAGATGAGTTCTAACCACACACTCCTGCCACTAGGGTGCAGGGAAAACCTCTCCAACAAAAGCTGGCCTGGTTTAGTGCTCAAGTTATACAAACAAAGCTAGATTCAGCAGGTCTGACTCTAGTCAATACTACAGCAAGCAAAGTGCACCAACTTCAGAGAAAAAACAGTTCAAATAAGCAGGTACAATAACCCTTCAACCAGCAACTCCCAGCTCAGAAGAGCAGAGGCTACTCTGTCCTCCCACAAGAGTGTAGACCACAAACCTTTTAATGTAAAATAACTGGCCTGAAGCTCAAGCACTTAAACCAGAACTAAGACACTTTTAGAATAACAGACACACTAAGCCTTCAACCAGCAGTTTCCATCTTAGAAGGATGTAAGCTACCTCTCCTGCCGCTAAAATGTAGACTACAAACCTTCTTAATGAAAAACAACTGGCCTGAAGCCCAAGTGCTTAAACCAAAACTAAGAGGTTTAGAATAACAGTAACAATTTATCAGGCTCCTAACAAGGAGTAATAAATGCAGCAGAATAAATGCAATTGAGCACTTTTAAGAACAAGCAGCAAAGGCAAAATAAAGTAACAAAGTAGGAAGAAGCACAAATACGGTAAAAGCAGCTGACTAATGTACACATTTTTAAAGTTAACTAGGGATGGAGGAAACAGAAGATAACTCAGCGTTAAGAAACTAAGGAGTTGGGCCTTTCCAAATGATCTCTCTGTACTCAGTAGAATGAGCTGATGAGATGGGACTAGAAGAAGTGTCCAAAACCAGACTTATAATAGGGAAGGGCAACTCAAAGGCCACCAAGTCTAAGAACACAAGAATTGGGTGAGTGGGAAATAAAATCCTGCCAGTGATCAGCAATATTCAGGCAGAATACAGCAAGCAGGCCATACAAACACTCCAGCTAAACAGAGCTGTTTCTAGCTTAAAGAGGAATGCTGTTTCTCAGCTCCTCTCACTAATTACCTGATAAATCCAAAGGAATTCTTTGCTAACTTTTTAAATGACCCTAGACAAGGCCTCTTAAAACTCAAACAGAACAGAAAACTTAAAACAAAACAAATGTAATGCAAGAATAAGATATAAAATAGAAGTAACCAAACCTTAAATGAAAAACATTCAGTTCAAAACAAATGCAGCCAAAGATCAGCAATATTCAGGCACAGTACAGCAAGCAGGCTAAACAAACACTCCAGCTAAAAAAAGACTAATGGGTCTGTAGTTATCCTTATATGGTACATCTATACTCCAAAAGTTGGGTAAGTTCAAAGGTTACTTGACATAAAAAATAATAACTCACTAGAACAAATTGTAAACCAACCCTGGAGTGAGAATATTAAATAAGGGGGGGGTGTGGGAGGCACAGCCCCCCACATTATGCCAATAGTTTTTACTAAAGATATATATATATATCAATGCATTTCTAATGGATATACCTTCTTATAATAGTGAATACATTAAAATTATGTGGGGGGCTATGCTCCACACACCCCCACACCCCCCTTATTTAATATTCTCACTCCAGAGTTGCACTGCAGTGGGGCAGGGGCTATATTCATTTTCGACCAAATGAACTTCGACCAAGTGAGCTTTTAGTCAAGTGAGCTTTCAGTGAAGTGCAATGCCTGGTATCATTTTTGACTAAGTGTAATTCGACCAAATGTATGGAATCCATGTATATATATATATATATATATATATATATATATATATATATATATATAGAGAGAGAGAGAGAGAGAGGGAGTATCTGGTTTTCAGCTCTGGCAGTAGTGCTTGTCACTGCCAATTAGTTACACTGTGTGCATCTAAGTAATGGTGAAATTTCAAGGGTGCTTTTACAAGAAGAATTTCAACTGACGGTGCTTACATCTATGACGGTCACTGCTAAACACTGGAGGGGAAATAATGAAGTAGACGATTTTTGGATGAAGTATTTAAGAGATATTCTGAAGTCAGGTTAAACAGTAGTTAATCAAGCAGTGCTTACTGAAAAGAAAAAAGAATTAGCTTTGTCAAAAGTGATGAATAGTGGGGATTCACCTAACTGGCTACTGTCTGGCTACTACTAGTACTGGTCTCACCACAGCTTCACCTTTTGTTTCTTCTCTCACCAGAAGCAAAACAGTAGCACCAATCCTAAGCTGCAAAGCAGGCCACAGGCTCTTTGGTGATCAGCAGTCTTGTCTCAAATGATGTAGGGGTATGTAGGCCTGTTGTGGCCTTTTCCTGGTAGAAGTCTTGTATAACAACCAGACCAGTCAGGAAGGTCCCACAGAGACACTCACTGCCCAATCAGAGACAGTCAGGAATCAATATCCTCTGCTCCTTCTCTCACCAGCAGCAAATCAAAGCACAGTGATCAGCAGTCTCCAGGAAATAATGTCCCTATACTCCTTCTCTCACCAGAAGCAAAACAGAAGAACTAATCCCAAGATGACTAATCATATGCAGTATGTGGGCTCTCCTATGATTGGTGGTATTGGACCAGATGCTGAAAATTTTAAAGGTAAGATGGAAAATCGGATAACATTGTAAGAGTTGCAGTGTGGACAAAGCAGTTAGCTATGAAAGACAGGATAATTCAAGCTTTAGCAATCTAAGGGGAGAGCTACTAATTTTAAAAGATAGATTAGATGGAGGTGGGCACTTAGTATTCTGGCTCTATGGATACAGTTGGAGGGCTAATAAATTTAAACAGCTGATGGGGAGTGACTATACAAAATGATAATTTGTGCTTACTGACAATAGCCAATAAAAGAGGAGAGGGAAGGTAATATGTGGTCAAATTAACATAAGGGTGGACAACTAGAGAGACAATTGAGTTTAAAAACATAATTGCACTGGGGAAGGAAGGTGGAATCATTTTTAATTTATGTGTGACTCACAAGAGACAATGCTCTGATCTCTTTCTTTGTAATATACAAAATAAAAGAAGGCAATAAAGCAATATAAATTACAAGAAGACAATAGAAGAAAAAAACAAACTAACCTTCCCCCCACAGCAGTATATGACAGAGTCTGACTGAACTTTTCTAGTAAAATCTTGTAATGTTTTATTTTTCCCATTAAATACAAAGTGTAATTTCTAGCCCCTCCCTCAATTCACAGGTAATTAGCATTAATTGACCTATTTTAATTTATGTGTGACACACAAGAAACACAATAGAAAACAGAATACAATTAAAACACAATGTAATAAAAATGTGCCACATTATATAAAGTAGATGGAGATAAAGCAATGCAAATAGCAATATATGACAAACAAACCTTTTCCTCATGGCAGTCTATGACAGGGTCTGAGTGAGCTTTTGTAGTATTCATCTTTTGCAACCTCACTCCTCCTCAACCTTTTCAGTAGTAAAAAGAGGTAGTATTCTCTGTAGCTCATATCCAGATGATATATTTAAGCCTATGTGTAACTCAATTTGGTAGTTTCTTATACGTTCAAGCATGTAACAGATGGTCAGTATTTCCTTTGGTATTATTACTGGTTAAGGTGTACAGATTTTGTATCATTCATAGTGATCTTATTGTATAATAGCTCATTTGACCCATACCCTTCATACACCAAAAGTGAGTTTTGACACTCTTTTATTCACTGTTGCTTCTACCTTAGAATAGTAATTCATGAAGTGAGGCACTGCTAGGGTTGTAGGCATATATTCATACACTTGCTTTCTGTAATTTGGGGTGTGGCCTTAGTTTATTATAAATGTCACTTGTGAACATAAAAACAGGAAAATTCCTTTCATATTATTGCATTTTCTTTACTATTATTCTGCTTTTTGTTCTGTCACTTTTATTTCTAATCCATATTTAACACATTCTGCATAATACCTCTCAACTGTCCCTCAATTTCAGGGATATCTCTAATTTTGACTCAACTTTTAACTCTGTCCCTCATAATCCTTCCTACAGCTGGTGACTTTTGGAAAAAATATGGTGAATCTCACTTAATAAATAATGACAAAAATTAGAGATATATTCTTATTTTACTTCAGAAAATGTATATCAATTCACATTCTCTTATAAGTGTATATGTTCATAGGATTACTAGACTAACTGCTCAAGAGCCCTTACAAGCCTAGTCAGTTCTACCCAGATTTTACCCAATTTTCTGGCCCTAGGGGAAAGATAACAAGGGTCATCAAGTGGGGTTTGACTATTTTTACAGACTGTTTCTGACCATAAGGTACATGGGAACCACCAGATTGTGCTTGAAGATGATTAGGGAAGAGCTCTGCTTCAATTGAATTCAAGGCCTGTTCCAGAGGAGGGGCAATTTCTGGGACACATACCTACCTCTCCAGCATGATCTATTCATGTCAGAGATCGGGTTTAGATCTTTGGAGTGGGTGGAAGAAATTGCTGTCTAGGAGTAGGAAGGTCCAGATCCCAAACTGGAAACAATCCCTCCTCAGCTTAAACAAACAAATAAGACTCCTTGTGAAAATACTCCAAAGTGAACTATGAGTCAAAATTAACTACCTCAAGAAAAGGTAACAATAAGGCCTTCTTTAGTTATGTCAGCAACTTTAGAGGAAAGTCCCTGATTTGTGCCGGACTGGTAGTTAATGGTACCATACCAATACTGTCAACATAGCAAACCTAATGGCAGATAGGTTCAGTGAAAATTTCACCCCTCTGTCCCCTGTGAGAGTTAACCAAGACATCCAGAAAATTATCCCCCACCATATATCTCTAATGAGCAGGTCATAAATGCCCTCTCTAAGGCCAGAAATACAGCATCCATGGGAGTAGATAACATCCCAGACTGCATTCTGCAGTATGAATTAGCAACATCATTGGGTACCCTGTTCAATCATAGTCTAAGCACAGGCTTCATCCCAGCCCAATGGAAGACAGCCACCATTATCCCATTACACAAGGGTGGTGCCTCTACAGACATCAGGAACTATAGACCCATTATTCTAACCAGTCTAATTTGCAAGGCCATGGAATGTATCATCATGGACCTCATAATCAAGGACATTGGCAGTCTCCAGGTAATCAACCCTACTGAATTTGCTTTGTTAAAGTGACATCATGTCTTCTAAACCTGGTAGACTTTTTCAAAGCAGTCACCAAGGCCCTGGATGATTGAAAATCTGTGCATACTGCCTACCTCTACTCAGCCAAGGCATTTGACACCATCCCCCACTTGAGCATCATCGACAAACTTATTCAGCTAGACATAAACCCTTACCTCATTAGATGGGTAGCAAACTGTTTTACTGATGGAACCCACAAAGTCAAAGTAGGGGAATCAACTTCAAACAGTAGACCTGTCACCAGTGGTGTACCATAGGGATTGGTTCTAGAGCCACTGCTATTCAGAATCTACTTCTCTGTGGTACAGACAAAAACTAAAAGTTTGTGGCTGACAAAGTTTGCAGACAACTGAAACCTGGGGGCTGTCTTAGAATCCCCAAATGATGCAAACATCCTGCAAGAGGGTCTCACCTGAATGACTGAGTGGTGCCAAAATCATGGCCTCAATCTCAATGCAAAAAAAAAGTATCATTATCCTCTTTGGCAAGAACGATGTTCCTGCTAGATACCACATCAATGGCACTGCCCTAAGCACACTCTCTGTGGTGAGAGACTTGGGCACCCAACTTGATAGCAACCTAACATTTGTCCACAATGTTGCCACAGTGATAAGAAGGGCCTTCTATTTGGCCCATCTCATAAGTAAGGGCAATGCATCCAGGAAAAAAAGAAGTCATAACTTCCTTGTACTCTTCCCTTATCAGACCAATAACTGAGTATAATGGTCATAACTTCCCTGTACTCTTCCCTCATCTGACCAATAATTGAGTATAATGCCCCCTTTCCTTTGGTATGTACCTTTCCAAGTACCTGCAGCAGATGGAGAAGCCACAAAGGTTCCTGACTAGGAAAATTCAAGGTCTCAAGCACCTACCTTATGTGGATAAGCTCAAATCCGTGTTTCTCTACTCAGTGTCATACAGATTGCTCAGAGATGACCTTTGCCTATCATTTAAAGCTATCTCTGATCCCACTTTATTTTAAATGCTGCATATCTGGAAGTCAAACTGTACTTGTGATACTCACACTAGAGACCTTAACCTGGTATGCGACATCAATAGAACTTGCTGGCAGGACAGATTTGCTTTCCAGTGGTTACCCCACCTTTGGAATAGGCTCTCTCTATATGTTGAACAGAGCACCTCGCTGACCATCTTTAAGTGCAATCTGGACGATTGGATGGGTGACCAGAAATTCACGCCTTAGGTTTCACCTATGTTCCTCTTGGCAAGAGGCACCAGGCACTGATTCTTAAGGTCTGCTTGAAACAGATACCCTAGGGAACAAGGGCTAAACTTGGCTAGGCTTTTAAGGGTCCTAGGGCCATTAGCCTAGTAACCTCCTATGATCCTGTGATCCTTTGGTAACCCTCATGCAACTAATTTTGCAAATGTGCAACATTTCCATCAGGGCTGGGTCAAAGACTGCCTTGTAGGTCAGACACAAACCACCCCTCAATAATCCATAGAAAGCTGACACAGTGATAGGGCATTTAATCGGATCTCTGTTCACACATCAAAGAAAAACTTAACCAAATGGCTATTCCATGAACAGTAATCCCCAAATGTTTCTTTCATCAAAGAGTGAAATCATTATAAAAACAAAAATCATTGAAAGGTAATAATTGGCCAACAACAAGAAAGTACCACACTGTATAAAGTAAACTAAACAAAACATTTTAAAATCTTCCCTTTTTCCCACTGTAGTGCTCTCATAGTTAATATATATATATATATATATATATATATATATATATATATATATATATATATATATATATATATATATATAGTTAGACAGTGGTGTGGGGGTGCATCCTCCCACTTTCATGGGTTACTTCCTTGTTGTTGGTAACCTATTACTTTTCGATGATTTTTTTTTAAATGATTCACTGTTTGATGAAAGTGATGTTCAGGGATTACTGTTCATGGAATAGCCATTCAATGAAGTTTTTTTTCAGTGTGTGAACATAGACCCCTTTTGTATATGACATGTTGGTTATATCCTGAATTTTGTAGTCGAGAAACATCTGAGGATGCTTCAACTGTTGCAGGTGCCTGACGAGGTACATGCCAAAGGGTGCTTTGTACTCAATTATTGGTCTGATGAGAGCTGAGTACAGTGGTACTAAGACATCCTTAGATCTGGATTCCATGCCCTTACTTATAAGCTAAGCCACATAGAACATATCCTCACCACCATAGACATATAGTGGTCCAAGTTCAGGTTACTATCTATCTGTTTACCCAGATCTCTCACCACTGGGTCTACTCTTAGGAGGGTGCTATTAATGTTGTAATTTGCAGGGGTATTTGATTACCCAAGGGTATTATTATGCACTTCTTTGCATTTCGTTTGAGACCATCATTCTAACACCAATCATTAGTCTGTGTCAGACCTTTCTGTAGGATATCAACATTGTTTGGGGAGTCAGTGATTGCTCTCAACTTACAGTCATCAGCAAACTTTGTCAGCCAAAGGCCATCTACATTTGCCTTCACATCTGTTAAGTATATTCCAAGCAGGAAGGGGCCCAGGACTGAGCCCTGTGGTACTCCACTGGTGAGTGGCCTCTTGTTGGATATGGGTTCCCCCCCTCTAACAACATGTGTCCTATCCATGAGCCATTTGGCTACACATCTGGTGATGTAGAAGTTTATGCACAGTTTTGTGAGTTTATCTATAGCACCTGAGTGGGGTATTTTGTCAAATGCCTTGGGCAGGTCAAGGTAGGTGGTATTTGCTGTCTTCCCCTCTTCTATAGCCTTGGTGACCTTCTCAAAGTCCACCTGATTGAACAGGCAGGACCTGCCCTTGACGAAGCTGAACTGGGTTGTGCCTAGATTTCATATGTCATTGTTAATTAGGTCCTTGGTTATCCTATCCATAGCCTTGCATATTAGGCTAGCCAGACTTATGGGTTCAGAGTTTTCTGGGTCAGTTGATAGTCTCCCCTTGTGCAGAGGGATGACTGTTGTTGTCCTCCACTCTACTGGGACAAAGCCTGTTTGGAGACTGTGGTTAAATAGAGATCTAAGTGGGTCTGCTAGGTAATATTTAAAGCTATTTAATAGGCACCCTGGGATTCCATCAAGGGCTATTGATGCCATGTTTCTAATTTTAGAGCGTACAGTGATGACTTGTTCTTTTGTGATAACAGGCAAAGGAATGGTGTGGGTGATTTTATGGGGACTGACTGAAAGTGATGGCGGGTGAACTTTGAACTGAATTTATTGGCTAGTTGGTTTGCAGTTTCTTCTGGCTGAGTATAGGTAGAGCCATTTGCAGACAGCTCAGTGCACTGTTGAGTGTTTCCCTTAAGATTTTGGATATAACTAAAATGCTTTATGGTTATCCATTGCTTGAGAGGCAATTTCAGTCTCATATTTATCTTTCAAAGACTTGACTAGTTCCCTGATTTGCCTGCTGAGACTAATGAGGAATTATTTTCTCTGTTGTGCTCCCTCCCACATACTTTTAGACAGGATTTTCTTCCTTCTGTTGTATAGTCTATTTATGCCAGGGGTCCACCAGGGTGGCTTGTTTTTCTGGCTAGAGTTGGCCTTTGTTTGGTGAGGTACTGTCATTTCTATTCAGTTGTTTAAGTGGTTGTACAGGGCACTTGTGTGTACTTTTGCATAGTCCTCCATATTTTTGGGGTGACGGGAAGCTTTAAAATTGCCTGTGCTATCAGTTAATAGGAGCTAATTTGCCTTGGAAAAATTCTTTAGAGTTTTAGGGTTTGATGGAGGTACTACCATTACATTGATTTCAATGTCTTAAGTTAATAGTGCTAATATTTTAAAAGTTTCCCTAATTGTCCCTAATTATTCCTGGTCTTGAGTCTGTTGAGATTTGTCCCTAACCTCAACCTCACTACCACAATCAACAGAAAGTACTGGAGGAGCAGGTTCATAACCCAGAGACTGCCCATGCTATGGAATAGACTTCCCATACATGTCAAGCAGAGCACCTCTCTGACCCTCTTCAAGAGAAATCTTGATGAGTGGATGAGAAATAGAAAATTCACCCAGGGATAACTTCAGTAGCTCTACTCAACCGAGGCACTTGGAACTAAGGTTGGGTGGCACGGTGCTAGAGTAATCCTATGGCTAGGCTTGTAAAGGCCCCAGGGCCATTAACCTAGTACACACCTATGAACCTATGAATCTGTTGAGTCCTATGTTCTGCATAAATTGCATTGTTTGTTAGCGCTCCCTTTCTGCAATTTGAGCTTTGGTCTCAGATCATTTTAGACATATTGTACAAACATATAGGCTCATTATGTTACAGTTATCAGTGGTCTTATACTGTCATTTTTTATTTGTGTCTACCCATTTTTTTTGGGGGGGGGGTTCACACTGTCTCTGTTTTCAGCCTCATTTAAAAAAAAATCTACATATACCTTCCGTGTTGCTTATATGTGTCTCTTTGCTTGATAGATATCTTGGTTTGGCACCCTGGGTTACCATTCTTGCTGTCATTTTTAATCATTCTACTTTTACTCTCTCTATATTTTGAAGTTGCTAAGCATTGAAATCTATATGTGCTATTGTACTCCAGAATATGTGGAACAATCTTTTATGGAATAGCCGCTGTTGGGCTACAGACATATTTATATACTCCTTTTCTTTTAATTTGGACTGTGGACTATGACTGTAATTCAGTATTAATGCTGGTTGTTATGTTAATAGAAGGACTTAACTATATAAACATTTTGACATATAGATTTGCTATATTTACTGTGAATTTTTGATTTTGTATTGATATTTTTTATTTATTTTATATACACATTTGTTTGTTTCACATTTATCTGCATTTTCTGATTCACTTTTATTCATATTTTTATTGTTTTCAAAAGTAGAATAAAACAGAATTAATCTAAACTGTACTAAGAGTTGCAATAGATATGAAACATATCCTTAATCTTTACAGTACTCAATGGTACATTAAATACTGATGTGACACTAAATTGTAAATATAAAGAATAACTAATTTCTTGTAATTCTAAAGTTTCAGAATAAATGGGGATATTAATTCTGATTCTGTGAGAGTTCTCAGACTTATTTTGACATGTTTACATATGTTTGACCTTTTGTACTGCCTGTTTAAGTCTCTTTGCTTGTCAGATTTTGCACTGAACCTCGACATTCTTACTGTTACTTGTGTACATTCATGTAAAAATGATCTTACTTCTTACATGTTATACACATTCCCCGGGATTCATGAAGCTTGCGCCAGGTGCAGGCGTAGTATAGGTGTTCTAAAGCCAAATATGGCCGCCGAGCGATTCGGGTATGAGTCGATTCCACGTGCACTACCAGCATACGCCAGTGCTGCACAGCTCCCGGCGCATGTATGGTAATCACCCCATGCACAGTAGTGCAGCGTGCAAATGAAGGCACATAGCGATTTATGAAGTGGTGCAGGCGTAGCATAAGCATACAGAAATGTAAACCAAAAAACACGGTTTACATTTTCCCAAACATAACATCGGAGCCATGAAAGTGGAACAAACTTACATATGATAATGTTAATATATGCCAATGGCTGGATATATAGCCAATGGCGTAACAATACATGCACAACACATAATAAATAACATTTACCGCTATGGCCACACTAACGCAAAGTAAACCTGCAGTGCTGTGGTGTGCAAACGGGATCATAATGAAAATATATTTAGACGTTATAAAACTGCAATGTAACACAAGTCATGAATTCTCCATAATAGTCAATGGCAGGCATGCTACACCACAACCAGGGCACAAGGGTTGCTAAGGGTCTGTGACAGTGTTCGGCGCGGTAACTAGGAATTAGCAGTCAGTGCCATGCAAATGAGGCAAATAATACTGAATCGTAAACGCCTTGCTGGCGTAAGGCTGTACCACATGGCGTAGCAGTATAACACCAAGGAGTGGCTTGGAGGTATACATGACATCAGGAGAGGGGTGTGCCACCGTAGCTGTAAGCACATTGGAGCATTGCTAATCCGGGTTGCCTGTTGCTAAGCAAAGCTGCAGGATAGGGGTGTGGATGTAGCCATAGCTTTGCTTAGCTGAGAGCACACAAGGTGACTGAAAGCGCATGTGTATGCGGATGACAATGCGCTCGAAACCCAGTAAACGACTGTGCGCAGCGCGCACCACAGCTGAAACAGGAAGGTTATGGGAAGACAATAAGGAAATGCCACAGCAGGGTAATTAGAGTACAACTGAGTAATTAATACCTATTAACTCACAGTGGGCCATTGACGGTAGCTAACAAGGCTGCTAGCAGCAACCTGCAGAACAGGAAAGGGGAGGTGCCAGATTGCAAAGAAAAGAGAACTGTCACAGCAGAACAAAGCAAACCTGCAGTAGATCAGCTACAGAACACATTTCGCAACACAATCCTGGGTTGGGAAAGTACAAAACAAGAAAGCAGGCTGCTGGATGCATGCCTGACAATGGGAGGGGAATCGGGTTGAAAAATGAAGGCAAGGGCAAGAGATGATCCATGACAGCCAAGTGTAATTCAACACCAAAGGCCCCACAATAGCAGTACCTGTGGTAAAACCCATAAGTAAGGCACCCTGCAGCTCGGATTGTATATACACACCCAATGACATCATCAGCTTTCAAAGCACAATAGTATAAAGTGTGAAGACACCTCACACACACACTTGGGTATTCCCAAACACTGCACCATTGGTGTAAACAGACAGGGAACTTTTAAAATGTACATGTTTGGAGCTGCCATAGCTTTGATTCATCAGTATGTGTTGGAGACTGAAGGTGGTGTGGAGGATGATGCTGACAACCACCTCAGGCACTGGAGGAGGAGAAGAGTGTTCAGACCAAGGGTAACCTACCAAGGGCTAGATGATCTGGAGATAGTAGAGCATTACAGGGTGGAGAAGGACATCATACAGCAAATCGGTGAGCTGTGCCGGCCACACCTCAGAGCCAGAAACAACAGAGGGGAACCCATCCCAGTGGACACGAAGGTATGTGTAAGCTTGAGAATACTAGCCACAGGTACCTTTCAAAGGCCAACTGGAGATATCATGGGGATCTCACAGGCATACAGGGTAGTCCACCAGTTCCTGGATGCCATGTTACCACATGCCAATGAACACATATACTTCCTCCGAATGCAGGAGGAGTTGGCTAGCAGTATGCACCTCTTCCACCATGTGGCAGACTACCCAGAGGTACTGGGTGCAATAGACTGCACGCACATACACATCAAGTCACCACCCGGTGAGCATGGTAGGTGCTACATAAACCGCAAGGGATACCACTCCATCAACTGCCAGGTCATGTGCCATGCCCAGGGCATTATTATGGATGTGTGTGCCGGCAGCCCTGAAAGCTACCACGACTCCCACATCTGGCATGCCTCACAGCTGTACCAGGTATTTGCCAGAGGGACATCCCATATGGCCACCTTGTGGGGGATGCTGGCTATGCACTGGAGGTGTGCATGATGACTCCCATCAGAAATGCACACACACCCATGCAAGAATGCCATAATGAGGCACATGCACAAACCAGAATCATCATAGAGCATGTGTTTGGGATGCTGAAATCATGGTTCCGCTGCTTGGACATATCTGGTGGAGCCTTGCAGTACTCTCCAGGCACGTGTGCCCACATCTTCATAGTATGTGCCATGCTACATAATATGATTCTGCGGAAACAGCTGCAGCAAGGACATAATGGTGAAATCCCTCACAGCCCACCACAATTGCCAAGGGCACCACAGGCACAGAGGGATTCAGATCATGAACACCCTGTGCCAGCCCCAGTAGGCAGATGGAGGCGTGCCCAGTATGCCCATGCCTTGGCAAAGAGGGAACGTATAGCACATACACTGATAGTTTAGTTCCCTACCGACTGACACACTTCTCCACCTGCACACACAGTAAACATGGATGGCACACACACACGACCACCTGTAAATTGTCATGTATAGGTGGTCTACTGTGTGCATCCTACATAGGCAGCCCTCAGCTATTGCACACACAACTGCTATTGGCACAAGGTAAGTCAATACCTGAACAGTAAATTAAGCTAACAGCATGTGTCAATACTGTATGTATAGGTTCCTAGGTACATCGGTAGGTACATTCCTGTCAGAGGCCATTCATAAGCCTAGCCAAAATGTGTCTGCTGTCACCACCCCATTGATTAACTAACTGTCCCTCTGTGGAGCAGAGCCAATTGTGGGATCCCTGGGGTGTAACCACTGTTCCCCACCCACTCTGCAAGGATTCCCTGGTGTGTTAATGAGGGGCTCCATAGAATGTAATCAGGGATGTAGTTCCAAAGCATGGGGAGTACCCATGACAGGTATCTTTCACCCCAGCATTCTCCAGTTATGGTTGTGGCAAGGTGTAGCTCATTACAGTGTGTGGCTCACTGTGACATGGATTCCCATAGCTGGAGCATATCCATTAAGCCTCACTTGGACATACCATTAACAGGTATCATCCATATGTACACCAACTGAGTTACACATTTGTTTGCAGTATTGAGGAACAGCCGTAGTACACTCTACATACTAAACACCATAACACTTGTACATATCCCAGATGCCTCAGTGATAAAGCCACTGACTGTGTCGTTCATGGTCCCGGTTCCACGACCTGCAAGGGCTGTTACGTAATTCTGATGTCCTGAATAAGGGATGTTGGATGCAGGTCATTAAAGCATGTTTAAGTACATGTTAGTGGGTTTTTTCACCGGTAAGTGCCGGTAAGTGGCGTTTAAACATGACTACATGGGTATGCTCAACACAGGTCTAACCTTTTCTGAATATCGCTCAGATCACAGGCAAAGCTGCCCTGAACCGCTGAAATGTACGTTATTTACCCTTGTACTAATAGTGCCTGCTCTGAGAGGTAAAATGACC
This sequence comes from Protopterus annectens, assembly GCF_019279795.1. Taxonomy (NCBI): domain Eukaryota; kingdom Metazoa; phylum Chordata; order Ceratodontiformes; family Protopteridae; genus Protopterus; species Protopterus annectens. The sequence goes on along the minus strand of NC_056736.1, from coordinate 435,446,242 downwards.
ACTGCCAGGAGTAGAACACGCAACCATGTGCACAATCTTCACAATAACCTATCACTAAGCTACCTGAGATGTACCAACGACAGTTGTGTATAGTGACAGGTTAAAACACAAAAGGGCGGACTTCAGGAAATAGTATACACTGCCATGTACCCAATGAAAGGTGTATTCTCTCTCACTCTCTCTCTCTCTCTCTCTCTATATATATATATATATATATATATATATATATATATATATATATAGAGAGAGAGAGAGAGAGAGAAGAGGTGATAGAGAGATATATGTCGATATATATGGATATACATACATATGCAAATATATAGATAGGTTAACAACATCTACATAACCATGGTGGTACATATAGATAGGATACTACCAAATACCGAATGCTTTACATACCAACGTGCGTAATCACGAGGCTTAAAGACCGAAAGATCACAGTACCGAAACACCAGAACCACGAGTACTACTATCAAAATGTTAAGGGACATTTAGGTAGTGCTTCTGGTGCTGCGGTTCAGGTAGGTACTGTGTGTAAGTGTGTTTCTGATTGCTGTAGTGTGTGTAAGTGTGTGTTCTGAGTGTGGTGTGTGTTTCCGAGGGACTGTAATGTGTGTGTGTAGGTTTGCTTCGTGTGTCTGTTTGTGCTATCTCGGAAGTAGATTATTAAAGTAGGTGTGGTGTGGGGTGTGCAGCCACCCACATGGGGGGTGTATTGGGGCATGGCCACCTGCCCATACATAGTGTAGGATGGTTTGTTTGGATGTGATGGGTAGCAGTGTGTTTGTGTGTGCATGTGTGTGCTCTGTGTTTGTGTTAGTTCCGGGTGTTTGACTGTCACGAGTTTGAGTGTTCGGTATTGTGGGGTTTGGGAGTCTGGGAATGGTAATGTGGTTGTTGGAAGTGTGTGCATTCCTGAATCCATGGGTATGCCGTATACAGTGGTTGAAGTCTTCAAATATGTGTATAACATGGACCATAGCAATCACACATTCTGCCATGACCGAACGTTATGAACAAAGGATATGGAGAGTATATGTCTATACACTATTACAGATATGTGCTATGGACATGAGCCAAAGATAGGGTTACCACCTGTCCCACCTTGCGAGGGGCAGTCCCTCTATGTGAGGTAGTGTCCTGACCAAAATGAGTACAAATACTAATGTTCTACAATCTCGAGACATTTGGCATGTTCCATAATTAATGTAATTGTTGCATAAAATAGTCATCTGTATCTAAAATACCTACATGTAACAAGAAACAGGAAAAGCAAGTAAACTGCTACAAGAATAAGCTTTTATATAGGCATATATGTAATGTTCTATACTTTGTACTGACTGTGGGTATGTGTCAGCCTCTAAAATCCGATGTGTGTCCTGCAAATGTCCCACTATGGCCATTTGAAAAGGTGGCAACCCTAGCCAAAGAGGTTCAGTCACCAACACAACTCCAATGAGTGCAAATATCTGTGACAGAAATACATGTGACAGCTTTCATGTAGCAACATTTCATTATATACCGATGTATTTCCAAAGGGATTGAAGGACCAACATCACCTGCATGTTATACAAGAACCAATTAACAATGGCTTAATGAATCAGCCTGCAATTAACATAGTATTAGTCCACTAAAGGATAGGTCTTCAAATAGGGAAGGATCCCTCACACACATATCGAATATGTATAAATGCAGTTCCTGCACACCTGCATCTGCTATGTACATCCGCCTACATCTCTCCCACACCCAAAACAATTGCAATACATACTGTAATAACATCACAATCATCCACTCACTCTATGACATCTGCAGAAGCCTTAACATACTTTGTCAGAGACACACTATAATGGCCCTATGTGAAATCTTTGCTGTTGTACAATGGAACAGCCGCCAATGTTACAGGGTTGGGTTGCAATAATCCCATATCAGATGGCTGTGCATACACCAGGAAGTGTTACCAATTACTGATTAACAGCACAGTATGATACACATGTACAGTATACCAAAGATGTCAGGTGAGCACAGTTCAAAACACCTAACATTCTATGCATAGCCACACAGCCTTGAGCTGCCCAAACATCCTTGCCAGACCTAAACATTTGCAAATGTATCAGGTACAAACCCTGCAGAAGTAGCAATGTTCAGAAATATAACAGCTAGACTCACATGTAGAACTACATCCTCTAGCCATTGCACACAATCCACGGGGGCCATGAAGTTAATATATCTCTGTGTGGCTCCATATAGATGTTGCAATTCATCACAAACAACACAATCAGGCCATCTTCCTCGAAGGTAGGGCAAAGGGACAATGCCCAAGTGGATTATGCAATTATACACCATTGTTGCCATGTCATTGGCTAATGGAGTAGCTGCACAGCTAATGTGCATGTAATCATCTACTCCGGAACACCAATTGGTGGCAGGATACCACATGTTACTGATATCTAAGTATAAAAGGATGGCTTGTCATACATTCAAACTGTCTGTATATACCAGCAAAACGTTACAATGAGGATTGCAACACAAAATGATTAGGATTTATATTACCATCAACGACAACTCGGGTTACTAATAAGGTATGTAGAACACTCAGTATGTCAGTATATGTAGTACCTATTCTGTAATAATTAAAGTGTACGCAATGCACATAGTGGGAAAAGGTATTATGTAGTGATGTATTGTTGAGCATAGTAACGCTCATAGAAATTGTGTGTACTGCTGTAGGCCACAAGGTAAACACCTCATACACCACAAGGGATGCTATATAAGGACTTTGAATGCAACAATTCCACTCCAGCTGCTGTCAGTGGCAGGGTTGGTCCAACAAGTATGTGCCATACCAGGGGATAGTATATGTTGATATACTGTAACAGTAGGTATATGTATGGGCGTATAACTGAGAATAACATGTCTAAGGTGGTCCTGCTGTGCAATTATGATTTGCATTGTGGGATATTGTGACAAAATTTTGTAATGTACAGTATTGTAGGTAGATATGTCTAACATTTTACATAACATTACTGTTATGTTATGCAAACATTAGGTATGTCTATTGGCAGTGTATCAGCATGATAGCTAATTGAAATGGAAGAGCTAGTCAATTATCTATGCACAAAGGACATGTAATAGCTTCATAGGTTCATAGTTAGGTACTATGCTGTCTGGCCAAGGCCATTCATAAGCCTAGCTACAGTGTTTTGACTTGCAGCACCTCCCTAGGTTAGTTTCCTGTGCCTGTGAACAGCAGAGCCATTAGTTTCCTGTGCCTCTGTACAGCAGAGCCACTGCAGTGATCCCTGGTGTACATGTCTGTCTCCCATCCACCCATTGAGGTATCTCTTGAAGAGTGCTAGTGAGGGTCCCTGCCTGATGTACATAAGAATCATGTTCCAAAGCATGGGGAGTGTCCGGGTCAGGAATGTATCCCTCCAGCATGTCCTAGTCATCGTTGCATTTAGGTACATATCCCAGAGCATGTGGCTCTCAGGGGCTTTTGCTTATGTGGAGCATATCCATCAATACTGTTTTGGACATGGGCCTTGCATGTCCAGCAGAGATCTCCTCTGAGTATGTGGTATGCAAACGAGTACAGTTGGAGTTTCTGTAGTTGGGCTGCATACGTCATCCTTTGGAGGTCAGTATTCCTCTTGGTGTGGTAATGTTGTGGTATTTCAAGTCGTTGCTGTTGTCTCGTAAGGTACATCCCAAATGGGGTGTTGTACCCTTTAATGTGTTTCATAAGTCATGAGTAGAGAGGCACAATGGCTACCTTTGTTCCAGCTACAAACCCATTAGAGATTAGGGGGGCCATGTAGAAGGATATCCACGCCACCTTGCTAATATGGTTATCAAAGGAGTGAATGCTATCTACTTGGGTTCTAAGATCCCTTATTACGTCTTATGTATGTAGGGTACTACCACCTATATGATAGTCTGCGGGTGATTGCTGTAATCCATAGGGGATGTCTATGCACCTTGTAGCATGCAGCTTGAGGCCATGTTATTGACACCAGGTATCTGTCCCAGTGACACCCTTATGGAGGGTGTCTGTATCAGCTGGGGAATCAATCATGGCCCCTAGTTTACAGTTGTCTGCAAACCTTTTCAGGGTAAGTCCTCCTGTGCTAGCCTGTACCTCAGAGAAGCATATACCGAACATGAGGGGCCCTATGACTGAGCCCTGGGGGACACCAATTGTAACTGATTTACAGTAGGACCTAGGGTATGCTACCCTCACTGTGTGGGTTCTGTCCGTGAGCCACTTTGCATAACATCTCGTGACGTAGGGGTAAATGTGCAGGTGGATGTGTATGTTGTTAATACCAGAATGGGGAATGGTGTTGAAAGCCTTTGAGAGGTCAAGGTAGGCTGTGTGGACCTCCTTACCCTCATCTACTGCTTTAGTAACTGTCTCAAAGGACTCCACCAGGTTTAGGAGGCATGGCCAGGCCCTAACAAATCCAAACTGGGTGGGATCAAAGGTTTGGAGGCCACCAATGTCTCTGTGAATGAGATCCATGATGATGTGCTCCATAGCAATAGTTCCCCTGCTCCGTTGTGGCACCACCTTTATGGAGTGTGATAACTGTTGCTGTGCACCATTCAGGGGCCACAATGCCTGATGCATGGCTATTATTGAATATGGTGCCTAAGTGGGAAGCCAGTTCTTTCTGAAGTTCGTGGAAATCGCAGCCTGGGATGTTGTACAGTCACATAGATGCTGTGTTCCTGGCTTTAGAGAGTGCAGCTTTGAACTGCATAGTTGTGATCGCAGGGACTCTGCATCATTCCTGCATAGATATGGGCCCTTTAGGGTGTGAGAGGAATGTAAAGTTAGCACTTAACCTATCTTCCAGGATGTTGCCAATATCAGTCGGTTCTGTAATGTTCGTGCCTTACTGCTGTATGTCAGAGCAGATGTGGGTATCGCCATCGAGAGTAGTGACATACCTAGAACTCTTTTTGGTAGTCCTTGGAATTAGTCGTGATTATGTTTACGTAGCTAGCTTTGGAGGATGTGATAAGGGATATCAGATTCTTACTGAGGCTGACCAATGAGCTCCTCCACTCATGGGATTGTGCTCTACTTTGCAACAGTCTTTCTGTTGTACATTATGTCCATGGCAGTGGACCACCAGCAGAGTGGCCTCCATTTTCTGGAGGGTACAGTTATGGTTCTGCTTGGGATAGCATGATCCATGCAGTCATGTAAGTGCTAATTAAGTGCAGTTGTCTATGATTCAGTGGTTGTAACTGTATTGTCCATCTGCATGGGTGTCATGACGTTTACTACTGCTGTCATAAGAAGCCTGAAGTTGGTTTTGTAGAAATATTGTACTGTGTTTTCCATAAAGGGTGTGGTGAGGGATGTGGATATCAAGTGTGATTACCGTACATTCGGATCTGACCAACGAGGAGATAACCCCAGGTGTGGAACACCAGTCACACATGTTGGTAATGACCATGTCTAGGATATTGTTGCCCCTGGTGGTGGTGTGGATAGGTTGATCCAGGTGATTGGAGGTTATGAATCCCAGAAAGCATTGGCCTAATGTGTCGGTACATGAGTAGGTATCCCAGTTAATGGTGGGGTAGTGTCAGTCGCACATCAGTAGTGTATCTGTTTGAACCCTAATTTCCAGTACACCAAGAGGAGAGGACCGTTAACTGTGGTGTATGGTGGGGGATCTGTAGCAAGCTACAATTTGTATAGCAGTTATGGCCAGAGTTAGTTGCACTTGGATAACCTCTGATGCATTGTGCTAAGCAACTAGCCTGGAGGTGTGGATATCCTTAGGAAATATGGACACACCTCCACCGTGGGTGTTCCGGTCCTGGTTACATGACTGGAAGGTGTGGTATGAGTAATAGCCTGGTAGTGCAGGGGTGCTTTCAGGAGCCTAGAAGCAGGTCTCAATCACTGCACAGATATCGAACTGATCCATTACAAGGAGTGTCTTGGGTGACTGCGTTTGAGATGAAGACGTCAATCATTGAGTAGCATTACCCTCAGGTTTTGCTTGCCTGTTCCTGTTATATTGGTGAATATGTTATTTGAACCATCCCTAAAACAGGCACTATAGGAGCAGCAAGAGCCTTAGCCATTATCCAGAATCCCGGGGCTGACAGATGCAGGCCATCTGTGCCAAAGCATCGTGTTCTGTCGACCATGTCATTCAAAGCAGACAGATACTGGATACCCTTGGAATGACACCAGAAGCATAGCCAATTGTTGAAGTAAATCATTTTGTCCTTGTACTGCGTTATCAGTCTGGACGATGGCAGAATGCTACTCAGGGCTAGGGTGATACCTGCCTGGGCTACAAGATTGGAGAGCTATTTCATGTCTCTTTACATGTAGTCCAGGAAGGTACATCTCAGGGCATTCACACTAACATTGACAATGACACAGTCATATTGTACCTGTTGAGGAGTGACCTGAGTGCATAGATTATGTTGCGGATCCTGTTACCCGACAGGCAGCTGACAGTAACTATCTCCTTGTGTAGCCTGGTGAGTGGGACATCAGTGTGACCGCCTATAGAGTCACCTATGACTAGTGTGTTGGGTACGTTATTTCACCCTATTGGCTGGGGTTGATGGGCACACTGAGTCTGTGGGCTATAAGTCATTGGTGTTATGTTGGGGGATGGGGGCTGCCTGCGTTTCTGCTTTGGAGTTCTCTGTTGCCTAGACAGAGTAGTATTGAGAGGCTCCGCAAATGTTGTTGTCTTACTATGTGTGGCCTGTGGTGGTGGAGATTTAGTGAGACTATGTGATGAGTGTGGTGTGGTGCAAATGTTTAACTTCCCCACGTGATTGTCAAGTTCAGTCTGGTTTGGAGAGAGCGTTACCTCCAGCATGGCTAGATATGTGCATCTCCCACAGGTTGTAGTGTTGGATGTTAGGAGGGGAGTATTGACTGTGTACACGAGACAATTTCTGTATTGCCTCATGATGCCCATATTCATCATATAGACAGGTGAGAACATTGGGAATTGACACTTGGACATGCCTGAATATATAACTATTTCCCACTAGATAAGTGAGGAAAGTGTGTACAAGAGCTGTTTTACTCTAAGCAAGCGGGAAATGTAAGTACAAACAGTGTTTACCTGTAGGTAATGTGGAGGACTGAGTGCTATAGTAATTAGTAGCTCATGTGGTGCTTAAATGTTCTGTACAAGTGCTGAGCATGAATAAGCAATACAGATAGCGTGTTGGATAACATAAACACACTGCCCCCCCCAACAGGTACACAATCATATATCCATGTACACTACAGAGCCTCTGTAACCATAACTATGATGGTACAAGGTGCACTCAAGCTGCATGGGACCTGTCCACACCCCTGGTTGTATCATACACATATGGCAAAACAGCTTGCTCTACACATACACATCATGTAAAAGATAGCTTCATGTCAGTCTGTGAAAACACTGAATGGTGCACACCAACAGTTATCACAACCCACAAAGTGGAGACACCACTCATAATGGGAGGCACTGCACTACTACCTTGCTGAGTCTGGTCTGAAAGGCCATGAACCTTAATCAAAGTATATGTTGTCAGCAGTACAGATGTAGATGACAGTACGGATGACTTCACACTGCATATCATACCTGTGACAGGTCATAGGACATCATCACCCATACTGTGTTCCTTCTACACTCAGTATACTAGATGTACATTCGTATGTCACAGGAGTGTTCTGCCAGTGGACTGTTGACAGAACCAACACTACAGAAGGTGTCTGATTAATATGTGCATATCACACCAGTGCCAGCTACAGTAAAACAGGGTTAATTTGTTGTACTTCCCCTCATTGTAGCCCATACCACACAGACAAATGGGAGGCATCTGCCTATGTAAGTATGTGAATGGCTATGACCTAGGAGCAATAGCTGACTCAGTGTTGTGGACAACATACAGAATGGGCTTTGTGGGTGAGGTGTGTGACATATGTGCACAATCTGACAACTGCGTATTGCATTGTCACCGCTAGGTTAATAACCATGCACCCATGAAGTACCACCTAGGCAGCGGTCAACATAATGGACACTGTGTGTAAGGGATGCTGCTGTGCAGTTTACCTCCCTGAGCTAGTGACATCACCAAGCCTATTAGGTAGTCATAAGTGGCAACCCTAGTCATGACAGGGTGCCATCCATGAATATAGAGATCATTGTTCAGCCATACTCATCACTCAAGTGACCTATATCGGATCACATATCACCTTTAAGGGGTATTAGCTATGTTTGGATGGCCGACACCAGCCTTCACAATCCTCATCTCCACTATGTAGCATGATGCCTACCCTGCATAAAGCCATGTCCAACACTGTGATGTTGGACATGCTACACATACATATCCTGATCTCAAATACATATGTCATGGACATCCACCTTCCTAGTACAAGGAATGCCACATGCTAGACAGATCCTTGTGCCATACACGTTACATACTCCTGACATAATATGCAACCCTGTCCAGCAAAGCTACACATTCCACCTCTGTCAGACATGGTGTGATGATTGCATGGTAGATGTATCATTAACCGTGTGGATAAGTTATGTGGCACTGCTTCACCTGGCGCTGGAAACACGGCTGTCGGCCACAGCTAGGTAACCTTACATCCTAGGCTCATACATAGCCCAGGGCATACAGACTACTAAAAGACCTTGGCCATACATGCTATAGTTGATTACCATCTCTGCAAATACCATCAGGCTAGCCAGTGTCCCATGTGTATCACATATGCAACACAGGCGATACGTGGCAGGATGCTGAACTGCTATACAGTGCCGTGTAGATGTATATGGCAAAACACATGCATGTAAAGCCTTCCATGTGCATGTCTACAGTGTCACAGGTCATGTCCGTTAAGGCAGTGTATGTGTTTATATGTGACATATACACAGCATCAAGGTAGACAGCATTAATGTGGACACATCCAGGCATGTGCTGATAGGTAAGAACACCAGTACAGGCAAACAGACATGCCCACATCAAGACAGCATCCACATGGAGTATGAGCAATGTAATCAGGTGACACACATATATGGTGATAATATCCAATCCCCATTGGGTGTCACATGTGTGTGACACAAACATGTCACTGGTGTCAGTGTTATGAAGATTTGCAAAGACAACTATTTATACCTAATAAATGTGATACACATGTATGTGCAGCTGTATCTCTGTGCATCTCTGAGATACTGTGACTTGTCTCCATCATTATGTCTTCCAGGTGTGCTGTGAGCAAGGCTACCAGCCTATACACGTTTGGAGGATGAGGCCCTTATACCTTACCTTCAAGACAACTATGATATCCTGTTTAGCCATGTGCCAGAGGATGCACTGCAGTGGGATGACCTGTGGCAGGAACTTCACAGGAGGTTTAATGATGAGGGTGGCCATAACCGCACATACCAGCAGGTGCGCAGACATTGTACAGACCTAATCAGACGGGCGAAACAGCATGCGAATGCAATCGCCAAGGAACAAGGTGCAACAGGTGGTGGGCCACCAAACCAGCCCCCACTCACACGTACTGAGGAGCTACTGGCTAACCTGGGGATACCGGCAGAACAGCATCCACAAGCCTTAGCTGATATCATGGAGGTGGGTGTCTCTCAACCACCGAGCCTGGAGTTGTCTGGTAAGTCACTACTGCACATATAACTATTATATCCCATATAGTTGCATGTGTCACTGTACAATATGTAATGTAACATCTTATGCAATGCATGTATACACACATGCCGCATACTATAGTATGCTACTTTGTGTATGCACACATGTGCATACTCCATAGTATATCCTATTGTACTGGTGAATATGTTAACATGCACATTGCACCCTGTAGCTGTTATACAGGCGTGGATAATGATCATACTGCTGTGTCACCCCTATATAGGTACCTCCGGCGTTCTGCTAAGACAGCAGGCCGTTGCAGGTGAGACAGTTATAAGTATCAGGCATGTTAATGCACAGATCTATTTGCCATGTGGCCATTTGACACATGTACACATAATATATGGTCCGGTCACAATATACAGGTCGCATCTGCAATCCATCACAATGGCTACCCATGTGCAATACTTACAAACTATGTGAAACACCGACATGAAATCTCAGAAACTGTCATTGCTAGATGTGTGGACAGCTGTGCATACAACAGTGGAGTTGTTGTTCAATGTAGGAACATGTACTACACATTAGAGCTACATGTGGGGTACACAAACAGTACTACACAATGAGCAGGATTCACCATTGTGGATTATGCCCCTGCTATGAGTGCACACATTGTGATGTGCCATCTGACATGTCCATCACATGTAGTGGGCCAGTTGCAACATTGTCTCACTATCCTATAAAACATACCTCACATACCAAACATACAACCCTTTGTCTGCATAACCCTGTGGACAGTGAAGTATATGACATCTATGGGTGTATGTCATATGGGACAACACAGACATGTGAGATAGATGGCCATCACAACCATTCGGCCAACACATGTTCACACATGACCATGAAGGATGGCCAGAGACATGTAGCAACACACAGTAGATGTGATGTGTTTATGTGTACACCCTGTTGTACATTGGCTACACATGTTCCAACTACAGCCTTTGTTGAATGGGTATATTGCAGATTTGGAACACTAGACATCCTACAGGCCTGTGCACAGCTTGTGTAGGCGTAACATCATTCAACCACATAAGATGTGTTGAACATCATGACTGTGTCACATCATGACAGTAGTCACCTGTACAGCATCCACATACATACACAGACAACCACATCAGGCCACAGATACAATACATTTCCCTTGCTGCTGTTGGACTTCACTTTCAGTTGTGCACCTCGTGTGTGTGGTACATAAATGTCATGTGGGACATGGTGTATCAAGTCTGCCATGTGTAGACATGGTTACCAATCACCAAAAAGATGTTTGCAGATGTGCAGGGGTGTCATCTGTAGGGCCTTCGGTGACCTGTGTCACACATTCCACATCATGGTTTAGTGTGTATACACCTCAGTGACGAGGGTCACAATCCACAGTATATATGTATTGGGTATACACACAGTCATGGCTATGCACTGTGTCTGTAATTCACACTGTATAGCAATAGAGACGCCTCATGATTCCATGCAATAGCACTGTGTCTGTACTTCACACTGTATAGCAATATAGATGCCTCATAATACCCTGCAATGGTCATGCACATCTGCTAAATGTGCATTTTATCTGTAGGGCGGATAGACAACATTGCAATGTCACACCGTTACCCCACTGTATATGTGACAGGACACCATTGTGTTAAACATGTATGCATGTCAATGCACACGTCAGCAGATTACATGTCATACTAGATGTTAATATCAAAGTCATATGCCACACATCAGCCATGTGTACTGTTAACCTGTGCTGGTCCACTTGGTGTAACACAGGGATGCATGCTACTACCATGATTGTGTGAAATGCATGGCTTCTGCTATGACACATGCATGCTGTTGTGTGCAACCCAGGGATGAATGATAACTACCACTATTATTGTCTGAGCTGCATGCCGTCTGCTGTATCACATGCATGTTGCATGCCTTTTGTCAAATCACATGCATGGTGTCTGTCTGTGTGTGTCTGTATTGTAATGTAGAGTCTTTGTCTGCCCTCACAGGTGATGTAGGTGCGTTACCCTCCTGCGGTCCATCTGATGTTAGTGTCCCCACAGACTCTAGCAGTGATGATTAACATATGCTTGAGGCAGAGGCAGGGTTGTCAGGGGCTGAATCTGTGCCATTGGTTGCCATTCCACCTATATCCCCCTCATCTCCGCACACAGATATCATGCCAACACATACCCCATCATCAGTGGCCATAGAGGAAGGACAGTTGGCGTGTGGTAGCTTGGAACAGGAAAGTGTGGTGGCTATGGAAGGTGTGTATTCACACCATGGTGTCAGGCAAATGACTGGAGATGGGCCACACAGGCATGGGGCCAGTGCTGCTCATAGGAGGACCTCTGGCCAACATGCCCCTGCAGGACAGAGCGCAGCAGCTGGTGTCACCAGATGCATGTTTCAGGCTGCAATGGTGATACAGGCACATGCTGAATGGCAGAACAGAGAAGGGCAGAGGCTTCAGAGGGCTGCTATCCGTTCTTTAAACAACAACATCCAGGCAATGGCAAATGCTCAAAAGAAGATTGCTGAGGTTTTGGACAGATGATTGGGTGACATGGTTGGAATCCTTGACCGTGGCATGACAATCCACGAGTGTGAGCTGTCTGTGCTGGAACATCTCATAGGAGTGAGGCATAGGGCACGTGGACGTAGGCCAGCTATGTCACCTGGTGCAGGTCTACGTGAATGAGCTACCTCACATGCCCACTCCCATAGTGGCGGTAGCAGCAGCAGTGCAGCTGGTGCTGAGCTGTCCACACCAGGACACAGCAGGGCATGTGCACATGGCCCTGGATGGTCCCAACAGGGGCATGGTTCCAGTGGACATGTGTCATCGGACAGTACCCAATCTGCACCTCTGCCTGGTAGTGTTCAACCCCTGGCAGGCACAGGTCACGTGGCCGTGGCCAGACACTGTGAGCTGTAAAACCTGGTCGGTACAGTCTGGAGCTGTAAATAATACCCCTGTGTAGGCAAGACACATTGCAGAACTGTGTTCACACATACATGCACACACCAGAAACATCTGTAGGGCACCGCAACACACACATGCATAACAACCACACATGGCCAATTAGATCACAGGCCCTAACCCACACACATGATGTCATCCACTGGTGCAGCCCAGGCTCCTGGCAATCATTATCACCCTGTGCATATAATGATGCCTGTGCCACATCCCTGTCATCCACACCATCGGTGCAGGGACATGCTCATATGGTCTGATGCACAGGGTGAACAAAATAGGGAGATAAGTGTAGATTACAATTGTTGTGTACTCAGCAGACACACCATATAGTACAGTTTTAGAATGCATTGTCTTCTGTTCACAGTATGTGTCTTGGTAACAACAGTAACAGCATGTTGGTCATGATGTCCTGCTTCCCTCCTTCAGGTCTAATTGGATGTGCCATTGAGTGTCAGTGTTTGCAGTTAGTTTCCCATGTGTAAATGTGGACTACTCACAGGTATGTATGGCAATACCAGCATGCTATTCATAGCTTCAACCTCATTGTTAGAAAGGCTGACATTCCAAAGATGTCTACACATCTACTGATCCAGGAGCATGGGAGTTCTGTATTAAGCTACAGTGGCTAGAGACATGATATCCATAGTGGGTGACATCACAGGTACAGTTACATGGGGTGGGGAGTTTACATAGCAGTCTAGCTGATGACAAGGGTAGAGGCCAGGTGATAGCTTGAGGCCTCACTGTGTAGCAGTAATACACATTCACATTACACGATGCAAACACGCAACTACACACACACACACACACACACACACACACACACACACACACACACACACACACACACACACACACACACACACACAGACACACACACACACTTGATAGTGTTGAGGTGAGGACCCCTGCCTATGTGGTAATCACCATTACTGTACTGTGCACCTACATGACGTGACACAGAGAATACACATGTACAGGTAGTCAGTAATGCCTAAGATCGACGGCATTAACAGGATAGTAGATTGCATCACCTGGAGGGGTTACAGGCCCTATCTGTTCACTATGGTAACATACATCCTCACTCCATGGACCAGACAGCCATACATACATGTACACACACACACACACACACACACACACACACACACACACACACACACACACACTGTGGAGTCCACAATTGAATGCACCTATGTCACGCACATACAGATAGCTCACATGTGTGTGATACACACCCCACCCATGCCTATGTCTTGCTTTCTACAATGCAGTATGTACAGATCTCTACAACAGTGTACAGGAGAGTGAGTAACAATTGGGATGTATTCTCCACCATACGTGGCATATATGGACACACAAGCAAACACACATGGCAGTACTGTGAATCAAACACCTGCTATCTTATGATACATATGACAGACATGCAGCAGTATTGCCTGCATTACAATGTGTACCGACGCTACCTTTGGCAATTGTGCTAATATATGCACACGGGAGGTCTTAAGTGTTACAGGTGTCAAGTGATTTACAGTCAGTGACACCCTGACTGCTGTATAGGTTGTATGTGTTCCCCTTAAATTAACAGAAACATAGCTTAGTGTTTGCACATGTTATTGCAGGACTGCTTGTGACACACCTGTGAGCTGTCCTCAGCAAACGTCCATCTGTAAAGATGGCCCACCACTTAGTTATGTCCACATATCCATCCATACCTGATGTACATCTTACCGTACTGTCAGTATATCACCATATACAGTTGGCAATGATGGAGCTGCATTGCAACTGCATGTTGTAGTAAGACACATGTCACCTGCAAACATCAGCTACTGCACATGCATGGTAGCTGAAAGCATACCACTACATGTACATGTGTGTAAGTCCTACATTCCTGTCATTTTGCCATGTTTGTAGGCATTGCAATTGGTGGACATGTGTGATGACATACATGACAGATGGACTGTTGTATGATATGATAGTTGTCATGGGTAACCAGTACAGAGGGAATGTTAACTCAGTCAACATTGATATCACGCCTTATGTACTGTTAGTATTCAACAGCCATGGACCTACCTTCCATGTGCATGTGTGCAACAGCTATACTATATACATATGTGTTGTGTGTGTGTGTGGCATGTACATATCCATGGTAGGTACATGTATGTCATATCCAAACATGAGGGTGTTTACTGGTGTACAGCAACAGTCATCTGTTACTGCTTTATGTGACCCAGGGCCCCTGCTATGTGTACAGCTGACCTGGTTACAAACAGTGGTATCATTGCATTGCATAACACATCATGCAACTGTGTCAGTACATGGGTATTCTGCACAGTTGATGTAGAGCTAAGTACAGTCCACTGGTCATGGGTCACATGGTGTTGTACTATTATATGTCCTACCACATGTATGGATGTGTGTTGCTGGTCCAAGGACATGGTGATGTCTGAGGGCTACATCCTAGAATGTGGCTTTTGACACTGTGATCTGCAACTGACACATCTGTGATGCCTTTTGAGGGTGTACTGGCCAGTACATGTGAGTGGCCTTCATGTACCTGGGGACACCACCACCTGGAGTGGTCCCTACCTGTGTTATGGCCCACATGTCTGTATCCGAGGTATACGGTGGTAGTGCTATCGTGCACAATTGAGCCTTCAGCCAGGTGTTCCTCACTGCAAAGATGTCAGTATTTCCCATTGTTGTATCTACATTGGGCAGCTCAGATTACAAATGCTACATATCTACCACTGTTTAGCATAAACATTCAATGCAGTTGTCCTCTAGGTTTCAGGGTGTTAACCTGGTCTCAGGACATTCAACTATGAATGGCACTATATGGGTGAAGTAGCCACTCCTGGCAGGACATCACCACAGGTGGTAGTAGTGTGCCAGGTTTAGATTGGTACATCTAAGATGACGGACAGCAGAAGATGTTGTGTAGAAGACTGGTGTCAGATATATATAGTGCAGCGTTCCTGATAACAATGACAACTATTGACACCGGAGTCCATTACAATGTGCTGTTCACGTCTAACTGTAATAGCTTGGCCACTGTGCCCTTCTGTGTTTAGAATCAGAGTGCATACAAAACAGCCCTGTGCTACTAAGTGTGTGAGCATGCCCAGTATAACATTGTGTAGATGGACACATAGTGCATTCCAAATGGCCGTGTACTACTAAGTGTGTGAGCATGCCCAGTGACACCTTGTGTCGGGTATGTGCCTCTATGTGTATGGGCATGGCCATTGTAACCCTGTATAGCGATAGTAGTCATCCAGTCAACAGATGGCCATACCCCACTTCAGGATGGATTCCTACATTGAACACACAGGTTCACATGTATGTACATCGTAACTGCCAGCATCCATGTCGATGTCCACATTCCTAGAAGGTCATATTGACAGTCTTGAAAGGTGTAGTGTCTGTGGCGCAGCTCGTATCTATGTAGTATTGTAATAGTGGTCTGTAGATAGGCAGTTGTCCTGATCCCACCACTGGCGTGTGCTTGTCTCCATCTGCCTGGGGACAGAATAATGCTTTTAGACTGCTCACACTCCATACAATCCCTATCACTGTCTTTGCCAATGCTGATGATGTCACCCACCTAGAGGTACACCTCTGGGAGTACTGTGTCCCAGTGATATTGGTAGCATGTTCTGTAACTGCGTAATACTATAGTGTGATTAGGTTGGTGTTCTAATCTCAGCCATGCCAACTATGTGTGTGTGTGTGTGTGTGTGTGTGTGTGTGCGTGTCTCCGTCTGCCTGGGGACAGAATAATGCTTTTAGACTGATCACACTCCATACAATCCCTATCACCGACTTTGCCATTGCTGATGATGTCACCCACCTAGAAATACACCTCTGGGAGTAATGTGTCCCAATAATCTCGGTAATGCATTCTGTAACTGCATAATGCTGTAGTGTGATAAGGTAGTTAGGTTGGTGTTCTAATCCCAGCCATGCCAACTGTGTGTGTGTGTGTCTCTGTCTGCTTGGGGACAGAATAATGCTTTTAGACTGCTCACACTCCATACAATCCCTATCGCCGACTTTGCCATTGCTGATGATATCACCCACCTAGAAGTACAGCTCTGGGAGTGATGTGTCCCAGTAATCTTGGTAGTGTGTTCTGTAACTGTGTAATGATGTAGTGTGATAAGGTAGTTAGGTTGGTATTCTAATTCCAGCCATGCCAAGTGTGTGTGTGTGTGTGTGTGTGTGTGTGTGTGTGTGTGTGTCTGCCTGGGAACAGAATAATGCTTTTAGACTACTCACACTCCATACAATCTCTATCGCCGTTGTTGCCAATGCTGATGTTGTCACCCACCTAGAAGTACACCTCTGGGAGTGCTGTGTCCCAGTGATCTCGATAGCGCGTTCTGTAACTTCGTAATGCTGTAGTGTGATAAGGTAGTTTGGTTGGTGTTCTAATCCCAGCCATGCCAAGTGTGTGTGTGTCTCCATCTGCCTGGGGACAGAATAATGCATTTAGACTGCTCACACTCCATACAATCCCTATTGCCATCTTTGCCAATGCTGATGATGTCACCCACCTAGAAGTACACCTCTGGGAATAATGTGTCCCAGTAATCTCAGTAGCATGTTCTGTAACTGTATAATGCTGTAGTGTAATAGAATAGACAGGTAGGTGTTCTATTCCAAGGCATGACAAGTGTGTATGTTTGGCAGTCATATCCTATGTGTTGGTGTGAGTGGCTAGCTACTGGATGTGTTGAGAAGCATGTTTTGTTGTTTTCCTATATAGTGGCCATAAATGTCACAATCGGCCAAGAGACTGGGTCGGCAAGACATACACATACATTTGGCAATAGGTCTGGTGAGTAATGTCAGCAGCCCTAATCTTACCCTTAATACAGTCTGAATCCATGTGATGCACCGAAACATACTTGCCTTGATATTAACACCAGTACATAATGCAGGAGGTGCACGTGGTTTCCTTTTCATTCGCGTCTAATGCTTTGGTGTCACGTGGTCCACTGTTGAGATATATATTCTATATCTACGTATGTGTGTGTGTATATGTATATGTATATGTGTGTGTATATATATATATATATATATATATATATATATATATATAGATATATATATGTGTGTGTGTGTGTGTGTGTGTGTGTGTGTGTGGACATTAGCACACATAAATCTACATGACGGAATACATGTCCTATATTGTTGAATGCCTGTGCTGGATGATCTGTACGTGATAACCTCAGATGTATGTATATCTACCATGGTTTAGTGGTAAAGCGCATCATCTGTGGTGTGCAGGTTCCTGGTTTTGAGCCATGCAGAGGCCTGTTGTTTTGTTGCTGGGAAGAACAAGGGACATTGAATACGGTGATAGTAAGGTGCTTTTAACCAGTTGTGTGCGGGTCTGCGTGACAGTAAGCAGTGGTTAATTTTGGGGAGGCTCAGCATGGGTCATGTAACTATGCATTAGAAGGCAATACTATGCAAACGAGGTGGAAAATAGTGAATCCCGTTTATCCCCAGGGTGTGATGCAGGTCCCAAGAGTGTATGTGTATAGAGAGCTGGGTGCAGGACTCGAATATAG